>NC_092725.1:13454825-13518426 GCF_047496885.1 Scyliorhinus torazame | reverse complement strand
TTTCCCCCTCTGGGACAGTGTCACAGTGTGTTAGATACTGTCCTTTCCCCCTCTGGGACAGTGTCACAGTGTGTTAGATACTGTCCTTTCCCCCTCTGGGACCGGGTGTCACAGTGTGTTAGATACACTGTCCATTCCCCCTCTGGGACCGGGTGTCGCAGTGTGTTAGATACACTGTCCTTTCCCCCTCTGGGACAGTGTCACGGTGTGTTAGATACACTGTCCTTTCCCCATCTGGGACAGTGTCGCAGTGTGTTAGATACACTGCCCTTTCCCCTTCTGGGACCGGGTGTCACAGTGTGTTAGATACACTGTCCTTTCCCCCTCTGGGACAGTGTCACAGTGTGTTAGATACACTGTCCTTTCCCCCTCTGGGACTGGGTGTCACAGTGTGTTAGATACACTGTCCTTTCCCCCTCTGGGACAGTGTCACAGTGTGTTTGATACACTGTCCTTTCCCCCTCTGGGACAGTGTCACAGTGTCGTTAGATACACTGTCCTTTCCCTCTCTGGGACAGTGTCACAGTGTGTTAGATACACTGTCCTTTCCCCCTCTGGGACCGGGTGTCACAGTGTGTTAGATACACTGTCCTTACCCTCTCTGGGACAGTGTCACAGTGTGTTAGATACACTGTCCTTTCCCCCTCTGGGACCGGGTGTCACAGTGTGTTAGATGCACTGTCCTTTCCCCCTCTGGGACAGTGTCACAGTGTGTTAGATACACTGTCCTTTCCCCCTCTGGGACCGGGTGTCACAGTGTGTTAGATACACTGTCATTTCCCTCTCTGGGATCGGGGGTCACAGTGTGTTAGATACACTGTCCTTTCCCCCTCTGGGACCGGGTGTCACAGTGTGTTAGATACACTGTCATTTCCCTCTCTGGGATCGGGGGTCACAGTGTGTTAGATACACTGTCCTTTCCCCCTCTGGGACCGGGTGTCGCAGTGTGATAGATACACTGTCCTTTCCCCCTCTGGGACAGTGTCACAGTGTGTTAGATACACTGTCCTTTCCCCCTCTGGGACAGTGTCACAGTGTGTTAGATACACTGTCCTTTCCCCCTCTGGACCGGGTGTCGCAGTGTGTTAGATACACTGTCCTTTCCCCCTCTGGGACAGTGTCACAGAGTGTTAGACACACTGTCCTTTCCCCCTCTGGGATAGTGTCACAGTGTGTTAGATACACTGTCCTTTCCCTCTCTGGGACAGTGTCACAGTGTGTTAGATGCACTGTCCTTTTCCCCTTCTGGGACCTGGTGTCACTGTGTTAGATGCACTGTCCTTTCCCCCTTCTGGGACCGGGTGTCGCAGTGTGTTAGATACACTGTTCTTTCCCCCTCTGGGACAGTGTCACAGTGTGTTAGATACACTGTCCTTTCCCCCTCTGGGACAGTGTCACAGTGTGTTAGATACACTGTCCTTTCCCCCTCTGGGACCGGGTGTCACAGTGTGTTAGATACACTGTCCTTTCCCCCTCTGGGACAGTGTCACAGTGTGTTAGATACACTGTCCTTTCCCCCTCTGGGACAGTGTCACAGTGTGTTAGATACACTGTCCTTTCCCCCTCTGGGACCGGGTGTCACATTGTGTTAGATACACTGTCCTTTCCCCCTCTGGACAGTGTCACAGTGTGTTTGATACACTGTCCTTTCCCCCTCTGGGACACTGTCACAGTGTGTTTGATACACTGTCCTTTCCCCCTCTGGGACAGTGTCACAGTGTGTTAGATACACTGCCCTTTCCCACTCTGGGACCGGGTGTCACAGTGTGTTAGATACACTGTCCTTTCCCCCTCTGGGACTGGGTATTACCGTTGTTAGATACACTGTCCTTTTGAACACTCTCCTTGCAGGAGTTCTACAGGAAGCTGGAAGTAAAGTTAGCAGACGAGGAATATGGCGAGAAGGTGAAACATGAGCCGCCAAAGTTGGTAACTCCGTATGTTCAAAAGACCGAGAACTACGAGGCTGGTAAGATATTTCCATAATTCCCCTACATTACAGACAGCATGTGGTTAAAAGAGCGCTTTACTCTGTATCTAACCCCGTGCTGTACCTGTCCTGGGAGTGTTTGATGGGAACAGTGTAGAGGGAGCTTTACTCTGTATCTAGCCCCGTGCTGTACCTGTCCTGGGAGTGTTTGATGGGGACAGTGTAGAGGGAGCTTTACTCTGTATCTAACCCCGTGCTGTACCTGTCCTGGGAGTGTTTGATGGGAACAGTGTAGAGGGAGCTTTACTCTGTATCTAACCCCGTGCTGTACCTGTCCTGGGAGTGTTTGATGGGACAGTGTAGAGGGAGCTTTACTCTGTATCTAGCCCCGTGCTGTACCTGTCCTGGGAGTGTTTGATGGGGACAGTGTAGAGGCAGCTTTACTTTGTATCTAACCCCGTGCTGTACCTGTCCTGGGAGTGTTTCATGGGGACAGTGTAGAGGGAGCTTTACTCTGTATCTAACCCCGTGCTGTAACCCGTCCTGGGAGTGTTTGATGGGGACAGTGTAGAGGGAGCTTTACTCTGTATCTAACCCCGTGCTTTACCTACCCTCTCTGTGATGACTGCTGCCCATCTTTCCTGCCAGTTGTGCATATTGAGGGTTCCTTGGGCAGGTTGCCGTGTCGACGTGCTACAGCCCCCGCCGGGCCATCGACGCCGTTCATGTGACATCATCTGAGGAGATTAGCCGAGTGCTGATCGGTGAGGTGAGGACTCGTCCTATTGTGGGGCCCCCTGTGTCTGGAGGGGGGGGGGGGAGAGGGGGGAGGGGGGAGGGGGAAGAGCGGAAGAGGAGGGGGGAAGAGGAGGGGGGAGCAGGGGTGTGGAGGGGAGGAGGGGGGAAGGAGAGTGGTGGGGAGAATTGGGGGGCAGTGAGGGGGGAAGAATGAGGGGAGGGGGGAGAATGAGGGGAGGAGGGTAAGAATGAGTGGGGAGAATGAGCAGGGAGGGAGAATGAATGAGGTGGGAGTGGGGCATGAATGAGGGGTGAGGTAGGAGATGATTGAGGGGAGATGGGAGGGTTAATGAGGGGGTACAGAGGAAGGAGGAGTGATGGGGAGGGAGAAATTTGGCTCGGGGGGCAGGGGGGTGGGGTGCAAAAGACAGAAAAAGGGAGCCTTGCTCCCTGTACGGTCTGGCTCAAGGAGCGAAAGAGGAGGAGGGGGAGGCCGGGGGAAGGAGTGTGGGGGGCCTCCCCGCTCTTCAGTCTGGAACATTCTGCCCACTGGCACTGGAGGGGTGCGAGGGTGTTGGGGAGGTGAGCTGGGCACGGGGGTGTCCATGTCGCGGTCCAGGACTCCCTCGAGGTTTGGCCTGATCCTCGCTTTCGACAGAGGTTGGTTCCTCTTGCTGAATGGGAGGGAGGGTCATGGTAACAAGGCAAAAAAATTGAGGGGGAGGTGAAGTGTTTTTGGGGAGGGGGGGGGGGAGGAGGGGTGTCTGTGTCAAGGTGGCGCATCTGGAGCCCATTTTGAAGAGCTTCCAATGCCTCCAACCCGCGTGAGATTGGCAAGCCTGAGGCAGTAGGCCGCAGCGAAAACTGGACCTTCCCTGCTCTGTGTCCCCTTCTTGGTTTGGTGTGTGTGTTGGGGGGGGAAGGGGAGAGATGGGGGGGGGGGGGTGGTGGGGACAGCCGAGTGATTGGGAGTTGCGGCAGGGGCCTGCTCCGTTAGGCTTCTTGGCCATTTCGAGTTTTATGACGCTCTTTCTTTCGCATTTTTTCTTTTGGCCCATTGAATTGACTGTTCCGCTCCCGTCGCTGCCCCACTCTCTGCCTAGGACCTGAAGACTGTTGGCCGAGAGCGACTGCGCCTCTTAAAACACCATTGAGAAGGTGAGAATTCTGACCCAGGACTGGGAGGAAGTAAGTTGTTCACTTTCCTTTGTTTGATTCTTTGCGCGATGTGGGTGAGAGTCCGGCCCCCAACCACCTTCAGCTGCTTCAACAATGACCTTCCCTCCATCGTACGGTCAGAAGTGGCGATGTTTGCGGGTGACTGCACCATGTTCACCATTCGCGACTCCTCAGATAATGAACCGTCCCTGTCCAAATGCAGCAAGACCTGGACAATATCCAGGCTCGGGGCTGACAAGGGGCAAGTTACATTCGCGCCACACAAGTGCCCGGCAATGACCATCTCCTACAAGAGATGATCTAACCACTGCCCTTATTCAATGGCATTCCCATCGCTGAATCTCCCACAATCAACATCCTGGGGGTTCCCATTGACCATAAACTGGACCCAGCCACATAAACACTGCGGCTCCCAGAGCAGGTCAGAGGCTGGGAATCCTGCGGAGAGTAACTCACCTCCTGACCCCCCCAAAGCCTGTCCACCATCGACAAGGACACAAGTCAGGAGTGTGATGGGACCCTCTCCACTTGCCTGGATGGGTGCGGCTCCCAACAACACTGGAGAAGCTCAACACCATCCAGGACAAAGCAGCTCCCGCTCGATCTGATACGCTAACCCCCACCTTCCACACCCGCTTCCCCCCCCCCCCCCCCCCCCCACCGACGCACCGCGGCAGCCGTGTGTACCGTCTACAAGATGCACGGCAGCCACTCGCTGAGGCTCCTTCAACAGCACCTTCCAAACCCGCCACCTCTCCCACCCAGAGAGACAAGGGGCAGCAGAGGCCCGGGAACACCCACCGCCTGCAAGCTCCCCCTCCGAGCCCCCCCCCCCCCCCCCCCACACACACACACCCTGACTGTGAAATATCTCGGCCGTTCCTTCACTGTCGCTGGGTCAGAATCCCGGCATTCCCTCCCTAACAGCACGGTGGGTGTACCTACAGTTACATAACTTAAGCGAGAAATGATTAATTTTTTTCTTTCTGTCCATCTTTCTCTTCACACTCAACCTTGCTCCGACAGATGTACATGGTGCTCCTGGACGTGGAGCAGATCGACAAGAGGATGGCCCTTGTCGGAGAGCGAGAACGAGACACCATGATGGAGAAACGAGAGGCGAAAGTCAAGTGGCTTTATGAGAGTCTGCACTTCGAGCAGTGTGATGGGGACAAAGAGTGAGTGGACACTGTCCTTTCCCCCTCTGGGACAGTGTCACAAGTGTGTTAGATACACTGTCCTTTCACCCTCTGGGACAGTGTCACAGTGTGTTAGATACACTGTCCTTTCTCCCTCTGGGACAGTGTCACAGTGTGTTAGATACACTGTCCTTTCCCCCCTCTGGGACAGTGTCTCAGTGTGTTAGATACACTGTCCTTTCCCCCTCTGGGACCGGGATTCACAGTGTGTTAGATACACTGTCCTTTCTCCCTGTGGGACAGTGTCACAGTGTGTTAGATACACTGTCCTTTCCCCCTCTGGGACAGTGTCACAGGGTGTTAGATACACTGTCCTTTCCCCCTCTGGGACCGGGTGTCACTGTGTTAGATACACTGTCCTTTCCCCCTCTGGGACCGGGTGTCACAGTGTGTTAGATACACTGTCCTTTCCCACTCTGGGACAGTGTCACAGTGTGTTAGATACACTGTCCTTTCCCCCTCTGGGACCGGGTGTCACAGTGTGTTACATACACTGTCCTTGCCCCCTCTGGGACAGTGTCACCGTGTGTTAGATACACTGTCCTTTTCCCCCTCTGGGACCGGGTGTCACAGTGTGTTCGATACACTGTCCTTTCCCCCTCTGGGACAGTGTCACAGTGTGTTAGATACACTGTCCTTTCCCCCTCTGGGACAGTGTCACAGTGTGTTAGATACACTGTCCTTTCCCCCTCTGGGACAGTGTCACAGTGTGTTAGATACACTGTCCTTTCCCCCTCTCGGACCGGGTGTCACAGTGTGTTAGATACACTGTCCTTTCCCCCTCTGGGACAGTCTCACAGTGTGTTAGATACACTGTCCTTTCCCCCTCTGGGACCGGGTGTCACAGTGTGTTAGATACACTGTCCTTTCCCCCTCTGGGACCGGGTGTCACAGTGTGTTAGATATACTGCCCTTTCCCCCTCTTGGACAGTGTCACAGTGTGTTAGATACACTGTCCTTTCCCACTCTGGGACAGTGTCACAGTGTGTTAGATACACTGTCCTTTCCCCCTCTGGGACAGTGTCACAGGGTGTTAGATACACTGTCCTTTCCCCCTCTGGGACCGGGTGTCACAGTGTGTTAGATACACTGTCCTTTTCCCCCTCTGGGACCGGGTGTCACAGTGTGTTAGATACACTGTCCTTTCCCCATCTGGGATAGTGTCACAGTGTGTTAGATACACTGTCCTTTCCCCCTCTGGGACAGTGTCACAGTGTGTTAGATACACTGTCCTTTCCCCCTCTGGGACAGTATCACAGTGTGTTAGATACACTGTCCTTTCCCTCTCTGGGACAGTGTCACAGGGTGTTAGATACACTGTCCTTTCCCCCTCTGGGACCGGGTGTCACAGTGTGTTAGATACACTGTCCTTTCCCCCTCTGGGACAGTGTCACAGTGTGTTAGATACACTGTCCTTTCCCCCTCTGGGACAGTGTCACAGTGTGTTACATACACTGTCCTTTCCCCCTCTGGGACAGTGTCACAGTGTGTTAGATACACTGTCCTTTCTCCCTCTGGGACAGTGTCACAGTGTGTTAGATACACTGTCCTTTCCCCCTCTGGGACCGGGTGTCACTGTGTTAGATACACTGTCCTTTCCCCCTCTGGGACAGTGTCACAGTGTGTTAGATACACTGTCCTTTCCCCCTCTAGGACCAGGTGTCACAATGTGTTAGATACACTGTCCTTTCCCCCTCTGGGACCGGGTGTCACTGTGTTAGATACACTGTCCTTTCCCCCTCTGGGACAGTGTCACAGTGTGTTAGATACACTGTCCTTTCCCCCTCTGGGACCAGGGTGTCACTGTGTTAGATACACTGTCCTTTCCCCCTCTGGGACAGTGTCACAGTGTGTTAGATACACTGTCCTTTCCCCCTCTGGGACAGTGTCACAGTGTGCTAGATACACTGTCCTTTCCCCCTCTGGGAAAGTGTCACAGTGTGTTAGATACACTGTCCTTTCCCCCCTGGGACAATGTCACAGTGTGTTAGATACACTGTCCTTTCCCCCTCTGGGACAGTGTCTCAGTGTGTTAGATACACTGTCCTTTCCCCCTCTGGGACAGTGTCTCAGTGTGTTAGATACACTGTCCTTTCCCCCTCTGGGACCGGGTGTCACTGTGTGTTAGATACACTGTCCTTTTCCCCTCTGGGACCGGGTGTCACAGTGTGTTAGATACACTGTCCTTTCCCCCTCTGGGACAGTGTCACAGTGTGTTAGATACACTGTCCTTTCCCCCTCTGGGACCGGGTGTCACAGTGTGTTAGATACACTGTCCTTTCCCCCTCTGGGACAGTGTCACAGTGTGTTAGATACACTGTCCTTTCTCCCTCTGGGACAGTGTCGCAGTGTGTTTGATACACTGTCCTTTCCCCCTCTGGGACCGGGTGTCACAGGGTGTTAGATACACTGTCCTTTCCCCCTTTGGGACAGTGTCACAGTCTGTTAGATACACTGTCCTTTCCCCCTCTGGGACCGGGTGTCACAGTGTGTTAGATACACTGTCCTTTCCCCCTCTGGGACAGTGTCACAGTGTGTTAGATACACTGTCCTTTCCCCCTCTTGGACCGGGTGTCACAGTGTGTTAGATACACTGCCCTTTCCCCCTCTGGGACAGTGTCACAGTGTGTTAGATACACTGTCCTTTCCCCCTCTGGGACCGGGTGTCACAGTGTGTTAGATACACTGTCCTTTCCCCCTCTGGGACAGTGTCACAGTGTGTTAGATACACTGTCCTTTCCCCCTCTTGGACCGGGTGTCACAGTGTGTTAGATACACTGTCCTTTCCCCCTCTGGGACAGTGTGTTAGATACACTGTCCTTTCCCCCTCTGGGACCGGGTGTCACAGTGTGTTAGATACACTGTCCTTTCCCCCTCTGGGACAGTGTCACAGTGTGTTAGATACACTGTCCTTTCCCCCTCTTGGACCGGGTGTCACAGTGTGTTAGATACACTGTCCTTTCCCCCTCTGGGACAGTGTCACAGTGTGTTAGATACACTGTCCTTTCCCCCACTGGTACCGGGTGTCACAGTGTGTTAGATACACTGTCCTTTCCCCCTCTGTGACAGTGTCACAGTGTGTTAGATACACTGTCCTTTCCCCCTCTTGGACCGGGTGTCAGTGTGTTAGATACACTGTCCTTTCCCCCTCTGGGACAGTGTCACAGTGTGTTAGATACACTGTCCTTTCCCCCTCTGGGACAGTGTCACAGTGTGTTAGATACACTGTCCTTTCCCCCTCTGGGACAGTGTCACAGTGTGTTAGATACACTGTCCTTTCCCCCTCTGGGACAGTGTCACAGTGTGTTAGATACACTGTCTTTTCCCCCTCTGGGACCGGGTGTCACAGTGTGTTAGATACACTGTCCTTTCCCCCTCTGGGACAGTGTCACAGTGTGTTAGATACAATGTCCTTTCCCCTTCTTATTGTGTTTTGTGTAGGGTTCAGGGAGATGATTGTTCAATACCCACCTGAGGTCTTTATTTATTTATTTTTGGTTACAGGATGTCCAGATTTTCCCAAGTGTTGGGTATCCAGAAGGGCAAGAAATTGGTTTCCCGAGTGTTGTCCATTCTCCCAGCATGCTATGGGTTTGAGGTTGCCTTCGCCATTAGTGTACGTCTTTCAAGTTTAACCCAGATGGACACCGAGGAGGTGAGTACCACCCACCGCACTGTCAGAGGGTCAGTACTGAGGGAGTGCTGCACTGTCAGAGGGTCAGTACTGAGGGAGTGCTGCACTGTCAGAGGGTCAGTACTGAGGGAGTGCCGCACTGTCAGAGGGTCAGTACTGAGGGAGTGCTGCACTGTCAGAGGGTCAGTACTGAGGGAGTGCCGCACTGTCAGAGTGACAGTACTGAGGGAGTGCCGCACTGTCAGAGGGTCAGTACTGAGGGAGTGCTGCCCTGTCAGAGGGTCAGTACTGAGGGAGTGCTGCCCTGTCAGAGGGTCAGTACTGAGGGAGTGCCGCACTGTCAGAGGGTCAGTACTGAGGGAGTGCCGCACTGTCAGAGGGTCAGTACTGAGGGAGTGCCGCACTGTCAGAGGGTCAGTACTGAGGGAGTGCTGCCCTGTCAGAGGGTCAGTACTGAGGGAGTGCCGCACTGTCAGAGGGTCAGTACTGAGGGAGTGCCGCACTGTCAGAGGGTCAGTACTGAGGGAGTGCCGCACTGTCAGAGGGTCAGTACTGAGGGAGTGCCGCACTGTCAGAGTGTCAGTACTGAGGGAGTGCTACACTGTCAGAGGGTCAGTACTGAGGGAGTGCCACACTGTCAGAGGGTCAGTACTGAGGGAGTGCTGCACTGTCAGAGGGTCAGTACTGAGGGAGTGCTGCCCTGTCAGAGGGTCAGTACTGTGGGAGTGCCGCACTGTCAGAGGGTCAGTACTGAGGGAGCGCCGCACTGTCAGAGGGTCAGTACTGAGGGAGTGCCGCACTGTCAGAGGGTCAGTACTGAGGGAGTGCCGCACTGTCGGAGGGTCAGTACTGAGGGAGTGTCGCACTGTCGGAGGGTCAGGACTGAAGGAGCGCTGCACTGTCAGAGGGTCTGTACTGAGGGAGTGCCGCACTGTTAGAGGGTCAGTACTGAGGGAGTGCCGCACTGTCGGAGGGTCAGTACTGAGGGAATGCGGAACTATCAGAGGGTCAGTACTGAGGGAGTGCCGCACTGTCAGAGGGTCAGTACTGAGGGAGTGCTACACTGTCAGAGGGTCAGTACTGAGGGAGTGCCGCACTGTCAGAGGGTCAGTACTGAGGGAGCACCGCACTGTCAGAGGGTCAGTAAAGAGGGAGCGCCGCACTGTCAGAGGGTCAGTACTGAGGGAGTGCCGCACTGTCAGAGGGTCAGTACTGAGGGAGTGCCGCACTGTCAGAGGGTCAGTACTGAGGGAGTGCCGCACTGTCAGAGGGTCAGTACTGAGGGAGTGCCGCACTGTCAGAGGGTCAGTACTGAGGGAGTGCCGCACTGTCAGAGGGTCAGTACTGAGGGAGTGCCGCACTGTCAGAGGGTCAGTACTGAGGGAGTGCCGCACTGTCAGTGGGTCAGTACTGAGGGAGCACTGCACTGTCAGACGGTCAGTACTGAGGGAGTGCTGCACTGTCGGAGGTTAATCCTGAGTGAGTGCCGCACTGTCGGAGGTTAATCCTGAGTGAGTGCCGCACTGTCGGAGGGTCAGTACTGAGGGAGTGCCGCACTGTCAGTGGGTCAGTACTGAGGGAGCACCGCACTGTCGGAGGGTCAGTACTGAGGGAGCGCTGCACTGTCAGAGGGTCAGTACTGAGGGAGCACCGCACTGTCAGAGGGTCAGTACTGAGGGAGTGTTGCACTGTCAGAGGGTCAGTACTGAGGGAGTGCCGCACTGTCAGAGGGTCAGTGCTGAGGGAATGCGGCTGTGTCTCGTGCTCTCTCTGCCTGACCTCTTCCTCTCCCTTTTAGACCCTCCCGCTCCTGTTTGCTCCACTGTCTGCGATCGTGAGCGGCCTCTCCTTCACCGAGCTGACCGAGGTCCTCCAGCTGCTGACTGGCCAGACTTTGGCCTCCCACCACCCCTTGCAGGCTGTGTTCCAGAACAAGGTAGGGCCCGGCCTGAGGCCTAGCTCCCCGTCGAGGGCCTCTGCCCCACCAACCGTCCGCTACTCCGGGCCTGTGCATGTGAGGGGTGTGTGAGGTCCCGGAAAGGTGAGGAGAGGGCAGGTCGGGATTGTGGACTGGTGAGGGTGGGGTGGGGTGGGGTGGGCGGTGTCGCAGTTAATCCAATCCTGGTGTCTTTTTGAGCGATGTCTGAGATGCCGCGGGGGAGGAGGGGCTGAAGGTGGGTATCGTTGGTGGAGGGGAGCAGGGAGTGCTCCCTGAGGGAGGGACGGAGGGTAATCCCAAGGGTGAGGGCGAGGGAGGGACCGAGGGTTGGCCTGGAAGCAAAGTGCGAGGGGGGGACAGGGGGAATTGTTGAGGGAGGGACACCCATAAGGGGTGATGTGTTGGGTGCTCTGCTACACAGACGAACCAACATGGTTGCGTATGGTACAACTGTTTTATTGCTAACATTTATTTCCAGGGGTAAGCTGGTTACTGAGGTTCGATCATAACCCTTGAATCTGTGGACTTATTCCTAATCCTATCTTGTAGTGGCCCTCAGCACATGGTGGCTGTCTGAGTGGCTTGTACTGAGCTCTGTGCCCTGAGCTGTCTCCTGCTGGAATGCACGGGAAGTGTCGTGTTCCCTGTTTTATACTGTGTATGCTCTTGCCTGTGATTGGCTGTGGTGTTGTGTGTTGATTGGTCCGTTGATCTGTCCATCAGTATGTATGTATGTTTGTGCTATGATGTTTACCTGAATATCATGACTAGGGGGACAGGGGTGTTATTGAGGGAGATGGTTCCGGAGAGACGAGGGATTGTTATCGAGGGCGCGGGATGGGGAGGGGGGTCTGAGTCGGAGTGAGGTCGACTCTCCTCTGATTGGGTCGGCCAGAGGTGAGGGATGTTTGTTTGGCCGCATCTCTTCACAGATGATAACTAACTCTATTCCAATTCTCCTCTCTCTCCCCCGCCTCCTTCTCTCTCTCCCCCGCCTCCTTCTCTCTCTCCCCCGCCTCCTTCTCTTTCTGCCCCGCCTCCTTCTCTTTCTGCCCCGCCTCCTTCTCCTTCTCCCCCGCCTCCTTCTCCTTCTCCCCCGCCTCCTTCTCCCCCGCCTCCTTCTCCTTCTCCCCCGCCTCCTTCTCCTTCTCCCCCGCCTCCTTCTCCTTCTCCCCCGCCTCCTTCTCCTTCTCCCCCGCCTCCTTCTCCTTCTCCCCCGCCTCCTTCTCCTTCTCCCCCGCCTCCTTCTCCTTCTCCCCCGCCCCCTTCTCCTTCTCCCCGCCCCCTTCTCCTTCTCCCCGCCTCCTTCTCCTTCTCCCCCGCCTCCTTCTCCTTCTCCCCCGCCTCCTTCTCCTTCTCCCCCGCCTCCTTCTCCTTCTCCCCCGCCTCCTTCTCCCCCGCCTCCTTCTCCTTCTCCCCCGCCTCCTTCTCCTTCTCCCCCGCCTCCTTCTCCTTCTCCCCCGCCTCCTTCTCCTTCTCCCCCGCCTCCTTCTCCTTCTCCCCCGCCTCCTTCTCCTTCTCCCCCGCCTCCTTCTCCTTCTCCCCCGCCCCCTTCTCCTTCTCCCCGCCTCCTTCTCCTTCTCCCCCGCCTCCTTCTCCTTCTCCCCGCCTCCTTCTCCTTCTCCCCGCCTCCTTCTCCTTCTCCCCCGCCTCCTTCTCCTTCTCCCCCGCCTCCTTCTCCTTCTCCCCCGCCTCCTTCTCCTTCTCCCCGCCTCCTTCTCCTTCTCCTTCGCCTCCTTCTCCTTCTCCCCCGCCTCCTTCTCCCCCGCCTCCTTCTCCCTCTCCCCCGCCTCCTTCTCCCTCTCCCCCGCCTCCTTCTCCTTCTCCCCCGCCTCCTTCTCCTTCTCCCCCGCCTCCTTCTCCTTCTCCCCCGCCCCCTTCTCCTTCTCCCCGCCTCCTTCTCCTTCTCCCCCACCTCCTTCTCCTTCTCCCCGCCTCCTTCTCCTTCTCCCCGCCCCCTTCTCCTTCTCCCCCGCCTCCTTCTCCTTCTCCCCCGCCTCCTTCTCCTTCTCCCCCGCCTCCTTCTCCTTCTCCCCGCCTCCTTCTCCTTCTCCTTCGCCTCCTTCTCCTTCTCCCCCGCCTCCTTCTCCCCCGCCTCCTTCTCCTTCTCCCCCGCCTCCTTCTCCCTCTCCCCCGCCTCCTTCTCCCTCTCCCCCGCCTCCTTCTCCCTCTCCCCCGCCTCCTTCTCCCTCTCCCCCGCCTCCTTCCCGCCTCCTTCTCCCTCTCCCCCGCCTCCTTCTCCTCTCCCCGCCTCCTTCTCCCTCTCCCCGCCTCCTTCTCCCTCTCCCCCCGCCTCCTTCTCCCTCTCCCCGCCTCCTTCTCCCTCTCCCCCGCCCCCTTCTCCTTCTCCCCGCCTCCTTCTCCTTCTCCCCGCCTCCTTGTCCTTCTCCCCCGCCTCCTTCTCCTTCTCCCCCGCCTCCTTCTCTCCTTCTCCCCCGCCTCCTTCTCCTTCTCCCCCGCCTCCTTCTCCTTCTCCCCGCCTCCTTCTCCTTCTCCCCGCCTCCTTCTCCTTCTCCCCCGCCTCCTTCTCTTCTCCCGCCTCCTTCTCCTTCTCCCCCGCCTCCTTCTCCTTCTCCCCCGCCTCCTTCTCCTTCTCCCCCGCCCCCTTCTCCTTCTCCCCGCCTCCTTCTCCTTCTCCCGCCCCCCTCTCCTCTCCCCGCCTCCTTCCCTCTCCCCCGCCTCCTTCTCCCCTCTCCCCCCCCCCCCTCTCCCCTCCTTCTCCCTCTCCCCCGCCTCCTTCTCCTTCTCCCCGCCTCCTTCTCCCTTCTCCCCCGCCTCCTTCTCCTTCTCCCCCGCCTCCTTCTCCTCTCCCCCGCCTCCTTCTCCCTCTCCCCCGCCTCTCTCCTCTCCCCCGCCTCCTTCTCCTCTCCCCCGCCTCCTTCTCCCTCTCCCCCGCCTCCTTCTCCCTCTCCCCCGCCTCCTTCTCCCTTCCCCCGCCTCCTTCTCCTCTCCCCCTCCTCCCTCTCCCCCGCCTCCTTCTCCCTCTCCCCCGCCTCCTTCTCCCTCTCCCCCGCCTCCTTCTCCCTCTCCCCCGCCTCCTTCTCCCTCTCCCCCGCCTCCTTCTCCCTCTCCCCCGCCTCCTTCTCCCTCTCCCCCGCCTCCTTCTCCCTCTCCCCCGCCTCCTTCTCCCTCTCCCCCGCCTCCTTCTCCCTCTCCCCCGCCTCCTTCTCCCTCTCCCCCGCCTCCTTCTCCCTCTCCCCCGCCTCCTTCTCCCTCTCCCCCGCCTCCTTCTCCCTCTCCCCCGCCTCCTTCTCCCTCTCCCCCGCCTCCTTCTCCCTCTCCCCCGCCTCCTTCTCCCTCTCCCCCGCCTCCTTCTCCCTCTCCCCCGCCTCCTTCTCCCTCTCCCCCGCCTCCTTCTCCCTCTCCCCCGCCTCCTTCTCCCTCTCCCCCGCCTCCTTCTCCCTCTCCCCCGCCTCCTTCTCCCTCTCCCCCGCCTCCTTCTCCCTCTCCCCCGCCTCCTTCTCCCTCTCCCCCGCCTCCTTCTCCCTCTCCCCCGCCTCCTTCTCCCTCTCCCCCGCCTCCTTCTCCCTCTCCCCCGCCTCCTTCTCCCTCTCCCCCGCCTCCTTCTCCCTCTCCCCCGCCTCCTTCTCCCTCTCCCCCGCCTCCTTCTCCCTCTCCCCCGCCTCCTTCTCCCTCTCCCCCGCCTCCTTCTCCCTCTCCCCCGCCTCCTTCTCCCTCTCCCCCGCCTCCTTCTCCCTCTCCCCCGCCTCCTTCTCCCTCTCCCCCGCCTCCTTCTCCCTCTCCCCCGCCTCCTTCTCCCTCTCCCCCGCCTCCTTCTCCCTCTCCCCCGCCTCCTTCTCCCTCTCCCCCGCCTCCTTCTCCCTCTCCCCCGCCTCCTTCTCCCTCTCCCCCGCCTCCTTCTCCCTCTCCCCCGCCTCCTTCTCCCTCTCCCCCCGCCTCCTTCTCCCTCTCCCCCGCCTCCTTCTCCCTCTCCCCCGCCTCCTTCTCCCTCTCCCCCGCCTCCTTCTCCCTCTCCCCCGCCTCCTTCTCCTCTCTCCCCGCCTCCTTCTCTCTCTCCCCGCCTCCTTCTCTCTCTCCCCCGCCTCCTCCTTCTCTCTCTCCCCCGCCTCCTCCTTCTCTCTCTCCCCCGCCTCCTCCTTCTCTCTCTCCCCCGCCTCCTCCTTCTCTCTCTCCCCCGCCTCCTCCTTCTCTCTCTCCCCCGCCTCCTCCTTCTCTCTCTCCCCCGCCTCCTCCTTCTCTCTCTCCCCCGCCTCCTCCTTCTCTCTCTCCCCCGCCTCCTCCTTCTCTCTCTCCCCCGCCTCCTCCTTCTCTCTCTCCCCCGCCTCCTCCTTCTCTCTCTCCCCCGCCTCCTCCTTCTCTCTCTCCCCCGCCTCCTCCTTCTCTCTCTCCCCCGCCTCCTCCTTCTCTCTCTCCCCCGCCTCCTCCTTCTCTCTCTCCCCCGCCTCCTCCTTCTCTCTCTCCCCCGCCTCCTCCTTCTCTCTCTCCCCCGCCTCCTCCTTCTCTCTCTCCCCCGCCTCCTCCTTCTCTCTCTCCCCCGCCTCCTCCTTCTCTCTCTCCCCCGCCTCCTCCTTCTCTCTCTCTCCCCCCCTTTCTCTGACTGCCCCCCCCATGCTCCCTCTATCTTTCTTTTCCCGCTTCTCCCCACCCCACTCCACTGCTCACTCTTTCACTCTCACCCCCTCTCTTCAGTTCAGCATCTCCTTCCTCTACGCCCTGCTCAGCCATGGGGAGCACCTCCTGTCATTGGACAGACCCATGGAGCCCTGCGTCGGAGATTTCGAGAAATGGTGAGTGTTTGTTTCCCGCACTCGGGAGTATTGTGCAGTCTCCTGTTCCTTTATTGGAGGAGGCACTAAGTTGCATTGGAGGCAGTTCAGAGGAAGTTCACTAGGTTGATTCCAGTGATGAGGGGTTTGTCGTACGAGGAGAGATTAAACAGTTCAGGCCGATACACTCTGGAGTTTAGAAGGACGAGGGGAGATCTAATTGACGTGTACAAGATGATAAACGGTCTGGATAAAGTAGACGTGGAGTGGATGCTTACTCTTGTGGAACATTCTAGAACGAGACGTCATAGTTTCAGGATAAGGGGGAGCAAATTTCAAACCGATTTGAGGAGAAACTACTCCTCCCGAAGGGTTGTGAATCTGTGGAATTCGCTCCCACAGGTGCATGCTGGGACAGTGAGTCAATTTCAGGAGGGGTTAGACAGATTTTTCATTGGGAATGGGTTGAAGGGTTATGGAGAACGGGCAGGACGGTGGGGTTGAGGCCGAATCACAGATTATCATAGAATTTACAGTGCAGAAGGAGGCCATTTGGCCCATCGAGTCTGCACCAGCTCTTGGAAAGAGCACCCCACCCAAGGTCAACACTTCCACCCTATCCCCATAACCCAGTAACCCCACCCAACACTTAGGGCAATTTTGGACACTAAAGGGCAATTTATCATGGCCAATCCACCTAACCTGCACATCTTTGGACTGTGGGAGGAAACCGGAGCACCCGGAGGAAACCCACGCACACACGGGGAGGATGTGCAGACTCCGCACAGACAGTGACCCAAGCCGGGAATCGAACCTGGGACCCTGGAGCTGTGAAGCAATTGTGCTATCCACAATGCTACCGTGCTGCCCGTCAGCCAATCAGCCATGATTGAACAGCAGAGCAGCGCGAGGGGCTGACTCTCCCCCGGGCCCTCGCCGTCGAGCCTCCAACATTAACCCGAATGCAGTGTCGTTCAGTTAGCCTTGTGGAGTGCCCCAAGGCAGACCCAGATTGGGAGGGCCGTTAGGGTAGGGTGTTGGGTCTGCTTCCTGCGAATGCTGATTGGCAGAGAACAGCTCTGCTGCTTTTTGAGGCCGACACCTTGGGCTTCGGCCTACATATTGGGCTTCGGCCTACACATAGAACATAGACCAGTACAGCACAAATCAGGCCCTTCGGCCCTCGATGGTGTGCTGAGCATTGTCCGAACCCAAGATCAAGTTATCCCACTCCCTGTCATTCTGGTGTGCTCCATGTGCCTATCCAATAACCGCTTGAAAATTCCTAAAGTGTCCGACTCCACTATCACAGCAGGCAGTCCATTCCACACCCTAACCACTCTCTGAGTAAAGAACCTACCTCGGACATCCCTCCTATATCTCCCATCCTGAACCTTATAGTTATGCCCCCTTGTAACCGCTACATCCACCCGAGGAAATAGTCTCTGAACGTCCACTCTATCTATCCCCCGCATCATCTTATACACCCCAATTATGTCACCTCTCATCCTCCTTCGCTCCAATGAGAAAAGCCCTCGATCCCTCAACCTTTCCTCACAAGACCTGCCCTGCAATCCAGGCAGCATCCTGGTAAATCTCCTTTGCACCCTTTCCAATGCTTCCACATCCTTCCTACAGTGAGGTGACCAGAACTGCACACAATACTCCAAATGTGGTCTCACCGGGGTCATGTATAGTTGCAGCATAACCCCACGGCTCTTAAACTCAAGCCCTCTGTTAATAAACGCTAACACACTATTGGCCTTCTTCACGGCTCTTTCAGAGATCTGTGGACATGAACTCTGAGATCTCTCTGTTCCTCCACATTCCTCAGAACCCTGCCTGTAATCCGCATTCAAATTTGTCCTACCAAAATGAATCACCTCGCACTTATCAGAGTTAAACTCCATCTGCCATTTTTCGGCCCAGCTCTGCATCCTATCAATGTCTCTTTGCAGCCTACAACAACCCTCCACCTCATCCACTACTCCACCAATCTTGGTGTCATCAGCAAATTTACTGACCCACCCTTCAGCCCCCTCCTCCAAGTCATTGATAAAAATCACAAATAGCAGAGGACCCAGCACTGATCCCCGTGTTGCACCCTGGGCTCCGGCCTACACCCTGGGCTCCGGCCTACACCCTGGGCTCCGGCCTACACCCTGGGCTCCGGCCTACACCCTGGGCTCCGGCCTACACCTTGGGCTCCGGCCTACCCCCTGTGACTTTCCCTCTCCGGGCCTCGTGAAGTCCTCTGATGGACATTGGGAGGATAGGGGCTGGGGTCACCGGGATCTTTGCCTTGACAAATTGTTAACTCTGTAATTCCGGAATTGTTTTTGTCAGGACCGACACCATTTTCCTGGTCGCAAAGGAGCTGTCTCAGGTTCCCAAGTCTTGTGTGGCTGAGCCGCTCCATCTCCCGAGCAACCTCCTCTCGCTCTTCTGCCGCTATGTCGACAAGCAAACCGTGCATAGGCTGGAAGACAAGATGGAGTACGTATTGTTTTTGACATTTTCAGCGACCTGACATGCCTCCTGTACTGAACCCCCTCCACAACATCCCCATCAAACACTCCGAGGCCAGGTACAGCACGGGGTTAGATACAGAGTAAAGCTCCCTCTACACTGTCCCCATCAAACACTCCCAGGACAGGTACAGCACGGGGTTAGACACAGAGTAAAGCTACCTCGACACTGTCCCATCAAACACTCCCAGGACAGGTACAGCACGGGGTTAGATACAGAGTAAAGCTCCCTCTACACTGTCCCCATCAAACACTCCCAGGACAGGTACAGCACGGGGTTAGATACAGAGTAAAGCTCCCTCTACACTGTCCCCATCAAACACTCCCAGGACAGGTACAGCACGGGGTTAGATACAGAGTAAAGCTCCCTCTACACTGTCCCCATCAAACACTCCCAGGACAGGTACAGCACGGGGTTAGACACAGAGTAAAGCTCCCTCTACACTCTCCCCATCAAACACTCCCAGAACAGGTACAGCACAGGGTTAGATAGAGAGTAAAGCTCCCTCAACACTGTCCCCATCAAACACTCCCAGGACAGGTACAGCACGGGGTTAGATACAGAGTAAAGCTCCCTCTACTGTCTCCCCATCAAATACTCCCAGGACAGGTACAGCACGGGGTTAGATACAGAGTAAAGCTCCCTCTACACTGTCCCCATCAAACACTCCCAGGACAGGTACAGCACGGGGTTAGATACAGAGTAAAGCTCCCTCTATACCATCCCCATCAAACACTCCCAGGACAGGTACAGCACGGGGTTAGATACAGAGTAAAGCTCCCTCTATACCATCCCCATCAAACACTCCCAGGACAGGTACAGCACGGGGTTAGATACAGAGTAAAGCTCCCTCTATACCATCCCCATCAAACACTCCCAGGACAGGTACAGCACGGGGTTAGATACAGAGTAAAGCTCCCTCTATACCATCCCCAGCAAACACTCCCAGGACAGGTACAGCACCGGGTTAGATACAGAGTAAAGCTCCCTCTACACTGTCCCCACCAAACACTCCCAGCACGGGTACAGCATGGGGTTAGATACAGAGTAAAGCTCCCTCTGCACTATCCCCATCACACACTCCCAGGACAGGTACAGCATGAGGTTAGGTACAGAGTAAAGCTCCCTCGACACTGTCCCCATCAAACACTCCCAGGACAGGTACAGCACGGGGTTAGATACAGAGTAAAGCTCCCTCTACACTGTCCCCATCAAACACTCCCAGGACAGGTACAGCACGGGGTTAGATACAGAGTAAAGCTCCCTCTACACTGTCCCCATCAAACACTCCCAGGACAGGTACAGCACGTGGTTAGATACAGAGTAAAGCTCCCTCTACACAGTCCCCATGAAATACTCCCAGGACAGGTACGGCCAGGGTTAGATACAGAGTAAAGCTCCCTCTACACTGTCCCCATCAAACAGTCCCAGGACAGGTACAGCACGGGGTTAGATACAGAGTAAAGCTCCCTCTACACTGTCCCCATCAAACACTCCCAGGACAGGTACAGCACGGGGTTAGATACAGAGTAAAGCTCCCTCTATACCATCCCCATCAAACACTCCCAGGACAGGTACAGCACGGGGTTAGATACAGAGAAAAGCTCCCTCTACACTGTCCCCATCAAACACTCCCAGGACAGGTGCAGCACGGGGTTAGATACAGAGTAAAGCTCCTTCTACACTGTCCCCATCAAACACTCCCAGGACAGGTACAGCACGGGGTTAGATACAGAGTAAAGCTCCTTCTACACTGTCCCCATCAAACACTCCCAGGACAGGTACAGCACGGGGTTAGATACAGAGTAAAGCTCCCTCTCCACTGTCCCCATCAAACACTCCCAGGACGGGTACAGCACGGGGTTAGATACAGAGTAAAGCTCCCTCTACACTGTCCCCATCAAACACTCCCAGGACAGGTACAGCACTGGGTTAGATACAGAGTAAAGCTCCCTCTACACTGTCCCCATCAAACACTCCCAGGACGGGTACAGCACGGGGTTAGATACAGAGTAAAGCACCCTCTACACTGTCCCCATCAAACACTCCCAGGACAGGTACAGCACGGGGTTAGATACAGAGTAAAGCTCCCTCTACACTGTCCCCATCAAACACTCCCAGGACGGGTACAGCACGGGGTTAGATACAGAGTAAAGCTCCCTCTACACAGTCCCCATGAAATACTCCCAGGACAGGTACGGCCAGGGTTAGATACAGAGTAAAGCTCCCTCTACACTGTCCCCATCAAACACTCCCAGGACGGGTACAGCACGGGGTTAGATACAGAGTAAAGCTCCCTCTACACTGTCCCCATCAAACACTCCCAGGACAGGTACAGCACGGGGTTAGATACAAGTAACGCTCCCTCTACACTGTCCCCATCAAACACTCCCAGGACGGGTACAGCACGGGGTTAGATACAAGTAACGCTCCCTCTACACTGTCCCCATCAAACACTCCCAGGACAGGTACAGCATGGGGTTAGATACAGAGTAAAGCTCCCTCTCCACTGTCCCCATCAAACACTCCCAGGACAGGTACAGCACGGGGTTAGATACAGAGTAAAGCTCCCTCTACACTGTCCCCATCAAACACTCCCAGGACAGGTACAGCACGGGGTTAGATACAGAGTAAAGCTCCCTCCACACTGTCCCATCAAACACTCCCAGGACAGGTACAGCACGGGGTTAGATACAGAGTAAAGCTCCCTCGACACTGCCCCCATCAATCACTCCCAGGACAGGTACAGCACGGGGTTAGATACAGAGTAAAGCTCCCTCTACACTGTCCCCATCAAACACTCCCAGGACGGGTACAGCACGGGGTTAGATACAGAGTAAAGCTCCCTCTACACTGTCCCCATCAAACACTCCCAGGACAGGTACAGCACGGGGTTAGATACAAGTAACGCTCCCTCTACACTGTCCCCATCAAACACTCCCAGGACAGGTACAGCACGGGGTTAGATACAGAGTAAAGCTCCCTCTACACTGTCCCCATCAAACACTCCAGGGCAGGTACAGCACGGGGTTAGATACAGAGTAAAGCTCCCTCTCCACTGTCCCCATCAAACACTCCCAGGACGGGTACAGCACGGGGTTAGATACAGAGTAAAGCTCCCTCTACACTGTCCCCATCAAACACTCCCAGGACAGGTACAGCACTGGGTTAGATACAGAGTAAAGCTCCCTCTACACTGTCCCCATCAAACACTCCCAGGACGGGTACAGCACGGGGTTAGATACAGAGTAAAGCACCCTCTACACTGTCCCCATCAAACACTCCCAGGACAGGTACAGCACGGGGTTAGATACAGAGTAAAGCTCCCTCTACACTGTCCCCATCAAACACTCCCAGGACGGGTACAGCACGGGGTTAGATACAGAGTAAAGCTCCCTCTACACTGTCCCCATTAAACACTCCCAGGACAGGTACAGCACGGGGTTAGATACAAGTAACGCTCCCTCTACACTGTCCCCATCAAACACTCCCAGGACGGGTACAGCACGGGGTTAGATACAAGTAACGCTCCCTCTACACTGTCCCCATCAAACACTCCCAGGACAGGTACAGCATGGGGTTAGATACAGAGTAAAGCTCCCTCTCCACTGTCCCCATCAAACACTCCCAGGACAGGTACAGCACGGGGTTAGATACAGAGTAAAGCTCCCTCTACACTGTCCCCATCAAACACTCCCAGGACAGGTACAGCACGGGGTTAGATACAGAGTAAAGCTCCCTCCACACTGTCCCATCAAACACTCCCAGGACAGGTACAGCACGGGGTTAGATACAGAGTAAAGCTCCCTCGACACTGCCCCCATCAATCACTCCCAGGACAGGTACAGCACGGGGTTAGATACAGAGTAAAGCTCCCTCTACACTGTCCCCATCAAACACTCCCAGGACGGGTACAGCACGGGGTTAGATACAGAGTAAAGCTCCCTCTACACTGTCCCCATCAAACACTCCCAGGACAGGTACAGCACGGGGTTAGATACAAGTAACGCTCCCTCTACACTGTCCCCATCAAACACTCCCAGGACAGGTACAGCACGGGGTTAGATACAGAGTAAAGCTCCCTCTACACTGTCCCCATCAAACACTCCAGGGCAGGTACAGCACGGGGTTAGATACAGAGTAAAGCTCCCTCTACACTGTCCCCATCAAACACTCCCAGGACAGGTACAGCACGGGGTTAAATACAGAGTAAAGTTCCCTCTACACTGTCCCCATCAAACACTCCCAGGACAGGTACAGCACGGGGTTAGATACAGAGTAAAGCTCCCTCTACACTGTCCCCATCAAACACTCCCAGGACAGGTACAGCACGGGGTTAGATACAGAATAAAGCTCCCTCTACACTGTCCCCATCAAACACTCCCAGGACAGGTACAGCACGGGGTTAGATACAGAGTAACGCTCCCTCTACACTGTCCCCATCAAACACTCCCAGGACAGGTAGAGCACGGGGTTAGATACAGAGTAACGCTCCCTCTACACTGTCCCCATCAAACAGCAGCAGCGGGTGTACTCACTGGTGTTGGGTCCCGTTCGAAATATCGTATCCGGTTTGGGCTCCCGATGGAGATTTACTGAGTTTGTTTCTTTGTTTCACCCTCTCCCCAGGTCTTACCCGAGTGGGCACTGCCCATCCATCCCCCTGTAACCTGGCGGAGCGACTCTCTGCGGATGGCGTTGGGCTGCGGGATGGAGTCTCTGATGGAATTGAGGAGGGGATTGCGGCTGGCGTGGTGGGGACAGCGGGACTGCACCGTGGACTCGGGGCGGGGGGGGCGTTCTGCTCTGTGCTCTGTCGGTGCCAGGGTGCGGGCATGGCACTCTCCCCTCGTGCGTCCTGGTTAAAATGCCCATTTGCCAGTTGCGAGTCTGGAACACATTCTTTACTTTTGTGGTCTTCACTTTTTTGTTCATTGCTCTCGTAAAGAGGAGTACAGCTCGGAGAGAGGAGGAAAATAAAATACTCCTGATATCACATCGTGTGTCTGTCATCATGCCACCCCCCAAATCCAGCCACACTCACCCCAATTCATTATCTGTTTGTCTGTCTCTGTGTGTGTCTCTGTGTGTCTCTGTGTGTCTCTGTGTGTCTCTGTGTGTGTGTGTGTGTGTGTGTGTGTGTGTGTGTGTGTCTGTGTGTGTATCTCTCTCTCTCTCTCTCTGTGTCTGTGTGTGTGTATGTGTCTCTCTCTCTCTCTCTCTGTGTCTCTCTCTCTGTGTCTCTCTCTCTCTCTGTGTCTGTGTGTGTGTATGTGTCTCTCTCTCTCTCTCTCTGTGTCTCTCTCTCTGTGTCTCTCTCTCTCTCTCTCTCTGTGTCTCTCTCTCTGTGTCTCTCTCTCTGTGTCTCTCTCTGTGTCTCTCTCTGTGTCTCTCTCTGTGTCTCTCTCTGTGTCTCTCTCTGTGTCTCTCTCTGTGTCTCTCTGTGTCTCTCCCTGTGTCTCTCTCTCTGTGTCTCTGTGTGTGTGTCTCTGTGTGCGTGTCACTCTCTGTGTCACTCACCCTGCGTGTCACTCTGTCTCTCTCTCTCTGTCTCTCTCTCTGTCTCTTTCTCTGTCTCTTTGTCCCTCTCTGTCTCTCTCTCTCTGTCTCACTCTGTGTGTCTGTGTCTCTCTCTCTCTCTCTCTGTCTATCTCGCTGTGTGTGCCTCTCTGTGCGTCCCCCTCTGTGCGTCCCCCTCTGTGCGTCCCCCTCTGTGTGTCCCTCTCTATGTGTCTCTCGCTCTCGCGCTCCCTGGCTCTCGCGCTCCCTGGCTCTCGCGCTCCCTGGCTCTCGCGCTCCCTGGCTCTCGCGCTCCCTGGCTCTCGCGCTCCCTGGCTCTCGCGCTCCCTGGCTCTCGCGCCCCCTGGCTCTCGCGCCCCCTGGCTCTCGCGCCCCCTGGCTCTCGCGCCCCCTGGCTCTCGCGCCCCCTGGCTCTCGCGCCCCCTGGCTCTCGCGCCCCCTGGCTCTCGCGCCCCCTGGCTCTCGCGCCCCCTGGCTCTCGCGCCCCCTGGCTCTCGCGCCCCCTGGCTCTCGCGCTCGCGCTCTCTCTGGCTCTCGCTCGCGCTCTCTCTGGCTCTGGCTCGCGCTCACGCTCTCTCTGGCTCGCGCTCGCGCTCTCTCTGGCTCGCTCTTGCGCTCTCTGGCTCTCGCGCTCTCTGGCTCTCGCGCGCTCTCGCGCTCTCTCGCTCTCGCTCTCGCGCTCTCTGGCTCTCGCTCGCTCTCGCTCTCACTCTCGCGCTCTCTGGCTCTCGCTCGTTCTCGCTCTCGCGCTCTCTGGCTCTCGCTCGTTCTCGCTCTCACGCTCTCTGGCTCTCGCTCTCTCTCGGTCTTTCTCTCTCTGTGTGTCTGTGTCTCTCTCTCTCTCTCTCTCTCTCTCTCTCTGTCACTCTGTCTCCTCTCTGTGTGTCTCTCTGGCTCGCTCTCGCTCGGTCTGGCTCTGGCTCTGGCTCTCTCTGGCTCTCGCTCTCTCTCGGTCTTTCTCTCTCTATGGCTCCCTGGCTCTCGCTCTCTCTGGCTCTCTGGCTCTCTGGCTCTCTGGCTCTCTCTGGCTCTCTCTGGCTCTCTCTGGCTCTCTCTGGCTCTCTCTGGCTCTCTGGCTCGCGGTCTCTCTGACTCTCGCTCGCTCTGGCTCGCGCTCTCGCTCTGGCTCTCTCTCTGGCTCTCTCTCTGGCACTCGCTCTGGCTTTGGCTCTGGCTCTCTCTCTGGCACTCGCTCTGGCACTCGCTCTGGCTTTGGCTCTGGCTCTCTCTCTGGCTCTCTCTCTGGCACTCGCTCTGGCACTCGCTCTGGCTTTGGCTCTGGCTCTCTCTCTCGCTCTGGCTCTCGCTCTCGCTCTCTCGGGCTCTCGCTCGCGGTCGCTCTGGCTCGCGCTCTCTCTGGCTCTGGCTCGCGCTCTCTCTGGCTCTGGCTCGCGCTCTCTCTGGCTCACGCTCTCTCTGGCTCTCGCTCTGGCTCTGGCGCTCGCTCTGGCTCTCGCTCTGGCTCTCGCTCTGGCTCTCGCTCTGGCTCTCGCTCTGGCTCTCGCTCTGGCTCTCGCTCTCTCGCTCGCGGTCTCTCTGACTCTGGCTCGCGCTCTCTCTGGCTCTGGCTCGCGCTCTCTCTGGCTCGCGCTCGCGCTCTCTCTGGCTCGCGCTCGCGCTCTCTCTGGCTCGCGCTCGCGCTCTCTCTGGCTCTGGCTCGCGCTCGCTCTGGCTCTGGCTCGCGCTCGCTCTGGCTCTGGCTCTCGCTCTTTCTGGCTCTGGCTCTCGCTCTGGCTCTCTCTCTCTCTCTCGCTCGCGGTCTCTCTGACTCTCGCTCGCTCTGGCTCTGGCTCGTGCTCTCTCTGGCTCTGGCTCTGGCTCGCGCTCTCTCTGGCTCTGGCTCGCGCTCTCTCTGGCTCTGGCTCGCGCTCTCTCTGGCTCTGGCTCGCGCTCTCTCTGGCTCTGGCTCTGGCTCCCGCTCTCTCTGGCTCTGGCTCTGGCTCGCGCTCTCTCTGGCTCTGGCTCGCGCTCTCTCTGGCTCTGGCTCGCGCTCTCTCTGGCTCTGGCTCGCGCTCTCTCTGGCTCTGGCTCGCGCTCTCTCTGGCTCTGGCTCGCGCTCTCTCTGGCTCTGGCTCGCGCTTTCTCTGGCTCTGGCTCGCGCTCTCTCTGGCTCTGGCTCGCGCTCTCTCTGGCTTTGGATCGCGCTCTCTCTGGCTCTGGCTCTCTGTGGCTCTCACTCTCGCTCTCTCTGGTTCTGGCTCTCTCTGGCTCTGGCTCGGGCTCTCTCTGGCTCTGGCTCGCGCTCTCTCTGGCTCTGGCTCGCGCTCTCTCTGGCTCTGGCTCGCGCTCTCTCTGGCTCTGGCTCGCGCTCTCTCTGGCTCTGGCTCGCGCTCTCTCTGGCTCTGGCTCGCGCTCTCTCTGGCTCTGGCTCGCGCTCTCTCTGGCTCTGGCTCGCGCTCTCTCTGGCTCTGGCTCGCGCTCTCTCTGGCTCTGGCTCGCGCTCTCTCTGGCTCTGGCTCGCGCTCTCTCTGGCTCTGGCTCGCGCTCTCTCTGGCTCTGGCTCGCGCTCTCTCTGGCTCTGTCTCGTGCTCTCTCTGGCTCGTGCTCCCTCTGGCTCTCTCTGGCTCAGGCTCGCGCTCTCTCTGGCTCAGGCTCGCGCTCTCTCTGGCTCAGGCTCGCGCTCTCTCTGGCTCAGGCTCGCGCTCTCTCTGGCTCAGGCTCGCGCTCTCTCTGGCTCTGGCTCGCGCTCTCTCTGGCTCTGTCTCGCGCTCTCTCTGGCTCGTGCTCCCTCTGGCGCTGGCTCGTGCTCTCTCTGGCTCTCTCTGGCTCAGGCTCGCGCTCTCTCTGGCTCAGGCTCGCGCTCTCTCTGGCTCAGGCTCGCGCTCTCTCTGGCTCAGGCTCGCGCTCTCTCTGGCTCAGGCTCGCGCTCTCTCTGGCTCTGGCTCTCTCTGGCTCAGGCTCTGGCTCTCACTATCTCTGGCTCTCACTCTCTCTGGCTCTCGCTCTCGCTCTCTCTGGCTCTCGCTCTCGCTCTCTCTGGCTCTCGCTCTCGCTCTCTCTGGCTCTCGCTCTCGCTCTCTCTGGCTCTCGCTCTCGCTCTCTCTGGCTCTCGCTCTCGCTCACTCTGGCTCTCGCTCTCGCTCACTCTGGCTCTCGCTCTCGCTCTCTCTGGCTCTCGCTCTCTCTGGCTCTCGCTCTCTCTGGCTCTCGCTCTCTCTGGCTCTCGCTCTCTCTGGCTCTCGCTCTCTCTGGCTCTCGCTCTCTCTGGCTCTCGCTCTCTCTGGCTCTCGCTCTCTCTGGCTCTCGCTCTCTCTGGCTCTCGCTCTCTCTGGCTCTCGCTCTCTCTGGCTCTCGCTCTCTCTGGCTCTCGCTCTCTCTGGCTCTCGCTCTCTCTGGCTCTCGCTCTCTCTGGCTCTCGCTCTCTCTGGCTCTCGCTCTCTCTGGCTCTCGCTCTCTCTGGCTCTCGCTCTCTCTGGCTCTCGCTCTCTCTGGCTCTCGCTCTCTCTGGCTCTCGCTCTCTCTGGCTCTCGCTCTCTCTGGCTCTCGCGCTCGCGCTGGCTCTCGCGCTCGCGCTGGCTCTCGCGCTCGCGCTGGCTCTCGCTCTCTCTGGCGCTCGCGCTGGCTCTGGCTCGCGCTGGCTCTGGCTCGCGCTGGCTCTGGCTCGCGCTGGCACTGGCTCGCGCTGGCTCTGGCTCGCGCTGGCTCTGGCTCGCGCTGGCTCTGGCTCGCGCTGGCTCTGGCTCGCGCTCGCGCTGGCTCTGGCTCTGGCTCTCGCTCGCTCTGGCTCTCGCTCGCTCTGGCTCTGGCTCTGGCTCTCGCTCGCTCTGGCTCTCGCTCGCGCTGGCTCTGGCTCTGGCTCTCGCTCGCTCTGGCTCTCGCTCGCGCTGGCTCTGGCTCTCGCGGTCTCTCTGGCTCTCGCTCTCTCTGGCTCTCGCTCGCGCTGGCTCTCGCTCTCTCTGGCTCTCGCTCTCTCTGGCTCTCGCTCTCTCTGGCTCTCGCTCTCTCTGGCTCTCGCTCTCTCTGGCTCTCGCTCTCTCTGGCTCTCGCTCTCTCTGGCTCTCGCTCTCTCTGGCTCTCGCTCTCTCTGGCTCTCGCTCTCTCTGGCTCTCGCTCTCTCTGGCTCTCGCTCTCTCTGGCTCTCGCTCTCTCTGGCTCTCGCTCTCTCTGGCTCTCGCTCTCTCTGGCTCTCGCTCTCTCTGGCTCTCGCTCTCTCTGGCTCTCGCTCTCTCTGGCTCTCGCTCTCTCTGGCTCTCGCTCGCGCTCGCTCTGGCTCGCGCTCTCTCTGGCTCTGGCTCGCGCTCGCGCTGGCTCTGGCTCGCGCTCGCGCTGGCTCTGGCTCGCGCTCGCGCTGGCTCTCGCGCTCTCGCTCGCGGTCTCTCTGGCTCTGGCTCTGGCTCTTGCTCTCGCTCTCTCTGGCTCTTGCTCTCTCTGGCTCTCGCTCTCTCTGGCTCTCGCTCTCTCTGGCTCTCGCTCTCTCTGGCTCTCGCTCGCGCTCGCTCTGGCTCGCGCTCTCTCTGGCTCTGGCTCGCGCTCGCGCTGGCTCTCGCGCTCTCGCTCGCGGTCTCTCTGGCTCTGGCTCTGGCTCTTGCTCTCGCTCTCTCTGGCTCTTGCTCTCGCTCTCTCTGGCTCTTGCTCTCGCTCTCTCTGGCTCTTGCTCTCGCTCTCTCTGGCTCTTGCTCTCGCTCTCTCTGGCTCTTGCTCTCGCTCTCTCTGGCTCTTGCTCTCGCTCTCTCTGTCTCTTGCTCTCGCTCTCTCTGGCTCTTGCTCTCGCTCTCTCTGGCTCTTGCTCTCGCTCTCTCTGGCTCTCGCTCTCGCTGGCTCTCGCTCTCGCTCTCTCTGGCTCTCGCTCTCGCTCTCTCTGGCTCTCGCTCTCGCTCTCTCTGGCTCTCGCTCTCGCTCTCTCTGGCTCTCGCTCTCGCTCACTCTGGCTCTCGCGCTCTCGCTCGCGGTCTCTCTGGCTCTCGCTCTGGCTCTTGCTCTCGCTCTGGCTCTTGCTCTCGCTCTCTCTGGCTCTTGCTCTCGCTCTCTCTGGCTCTTGCTCTCGCTCTCTCTGGCTCTCGCTCTCGCTCTCTCTGGCTCTTGCTCTCTCTGGCTCTCGCTCTCTCTGGCTCTCGCTCTCTGGCTCTCGCTCTCTCTGGCTCTCGCTCTCTCTGGCTCTCGCTCTCTCTGGCTCTCGCTCTCTCTGGCTCTCGCTCTCGCTCTCTCTGGCTCTCGCTCTCTCTGGCTCTCGCTCTCTCTGGCTCTCGCTCTCTCTGGCTCTCGCTCTCTCTGGCTCTCGCTCTCTCTGGCTCTCGCTCTCTCTGGCTCTCGCTCTCTCTGGCTCGCGCTCTCGCTCTCGCTCTCTCTGGCTCGCGCTCTCGCTCTCGCTCTCTCTGGCTCGCGCTCTCGCTCTGTCTGGCTCTTGCTCTCGCTCTCTCTGGCTCGCGCTCTCGCTGGCTCTCTCGCTCTCGCTCTGGCTCTCTCTGGCTCGCGCTCTCGCTGGCTCTCTCGCTCTCGCTCTGGCTCTCTCTGGCTCTTGCTCTCGCTCTCTCTGGCTCGCGCTCTCGCTGGCTCTCTCGCTCTCGCTCTGGCTCTCTCTGCTCTGGCTCTCTCTGGCTCTGGCTCTCGCTCGCGGTCTCTCTGGCTCACACTCTCTCTGCCTCTCGGGCTCGCTCTGGTCTGGCTCTCGCTCTCTCGGGCTCTTGGGCTCTCTGTCTCGCGCTCTGCGCTCTCTCTGTCTCGCTCTCCCTCTGGGCCAGTGAACACTGATTTATGTTTTTTGGGTGTCTGCATTTCGGCTGATCCACTCTTCTGGCTTCGGTTACCTTCAGGAAGCGACTGATTTATCTCTCCAGTCTCTCTCTCTCTCTCTCTCTCTTCTCCCCTCCCCCCCCCCCCTCCCGTGCATCCAGAATCTGTGAAGGATCCTTTTGATCTGGAGAAGTTTGGTTGCTCCAGACCATTCCCTGCATTCCTGGTGACTCTCTCGCGCTCGCGTGGGACATATCACCCCACAGTGTCAGAGACTGAGGTCGGCAGAGTGGGAGGTGGCTGTCTCCCCCCACCCCGCTCCCATCTCTCCACTTCCAGCATTGCTCGGAATGTCATGGAGTGCTGAGAGATTTCGGGAGCGGAGGGCAGAGGTCAAACTGCTCGCTCCGAGCTTGAAGCTCACAACACAGGCCTCATTGCTGCTCACAACACAGGCCTCATTGCAGATCATTCTCACCCCCCACCCCCAACAGCACTCGGAGAAGAGAGAGGATTTACTAACGAGACACCGAACTCTCCCAGGACAGGTACAGCACGGGGTTAGATACAGAGTAAAGCTCCCTCTACACTGTCTCCCATCAAAACTCCCAGGACAGGTACAGCACGGGGTTAGGTACAGAGTAAAGCTCCCTCTACACTGTCTCCATCAAACTCTCCCAGGACAGGTACAGCACGGGGTTAGATACAGAGTAAAGCTCCCTCTACACTCTCCCCATCAAACACTCCCAGGACAGGTACAGCATGGGGTTAGATACAGAGTAAAGCTCACTCTACACTGTCCCCATCAAACACTCCCAGTACAGGTACAGCACGGGTTAGATACAGAGTAAAGCTCCCTCTACACTCTCCCCATCAAACACTCCCAGGACAGGTACAGCACGGGTTAGATACAGAGTAAAGCTCCCGCTACACTGTCCCCATCAAACACTCCCAGGACAGGTACAGCACAGGGTTAGATACAGAGTAAAGCTCCCTCTACACTGTCCCCATCAAACACTCCCAGGACAGGTACAGCACAGGGTTAGATACAGAGTAAAGCTCCCTCTACACTGTCCCCATCAAACACTCCCAGGACAGGTACAGCACGGGGTTAGATACAGAGTAAAGCTTCCTTTACACTGTCCCCATCAAACACTCCCAGGACAGGTACAGCACGGGGTTAGATACAGAGTTAAGCTCCCTCTACACTGTCCCCATCAAACACTCCCAGGACAGGTACAGCACGGGGTTACATACAGAGTAAAGCTCCCGCTACACTGTCCCCATCAAACGCTCCCAGGACAGGTACAGTACGGGGTTAGATACAGAGTAAAGCTTCCTCTACACTGTCCCCATCAAACATTCCCAGGACAGGTACAGCACAGGGTTAGATACATGTCGGTGGAGGCGCACAGGGAGAGTTGGCCAGTGTAGGTGTGGGGGGTGGGGTTTGGTGCTCTGAATACCAGAAGATCGCCTACTACTGGTCTGTGCAGTTACTTCACAGCTCCAGGGTCCCAGGTTCGATTCCCCGCTGGGTCACTGTCTGTGCGGAGTCTGCACGTTCTCCCCGTGTCTGCGTGGGTTTCCTCCGGGTGCTCCGGTTTCCTCCCACAGTCCAAAGATGTGCGGGTCCGGTGGGATTACGGGGATCGGGAAGGGGTTTGGCTGTGGTTAGGGTGCTCTTTCAGAGGGTCAGTGCAGGCTCGGTGACCGCCTGGCTTCCCTCTGCACCGTAGGGAGTTCTGTGGATTCTGTGTGACCGAGATCCACCAACTACTCATCTCCCCCGTGCTCAGCAGGAAATTGAGAGCAAGTTGTCCTCCGATAAGTTTCAATAGCAGCCGAAACAGTCCCGAGAGGGAGACGCGTGTCGGTCGATAAGATTGACTGTCCCCAAGTGCGAGGTGCAGAGTCAAATATAATCCGGCCGTTGTCTCGGTAACAAATAAGTCTGCCTGGGCCGCGGAAAGTAAAGGGGGGAGGGGCCGCGGAAAGTAAATGGGGAGGGGGGAAGGGAAGAGGGAGCCCCTCCTCAAACCTAGCGAGGACAAACTAACCAAGCCGTCTGCTCATCTTCCTTCGAAGGCGAGACGGGGAATGCATAGCAGCCCATAAGGCCGTAGATCTCAGGAGCAGAAGTTGGCCACTCGGCCCATCGACTCTGCTCCGCCAGTCAATGAGATTGCGACTGATTTGATCATCCTCCCCAGTTCCCGCCTTGTCCCCATCACCCTCGATCCCCGCACTGATTATAAATCTGTCTCTCTCTCAACCTTGAACATACTTAACACCCCAGCCTCTACAGCTCTCTGCGGTGACGAATTCCACAGATTCACTGCTCTCTGAGGGAAGAAATTCCTCCTCATCCCTGTGCGAAATGGGCGGCCCCCTGACTCTGAGATTCTCTCAACGTCAGTGTATCTTCCTTCAGCAAGGGGACCGAAACTGTTGACACTATTCCTGGTGTGGTCTAACTAATGTCTGGTACAGTTTGAGCACGACTTCCCTATTTCTCTGCTCCATTCCCTTGGAAACGTAGGCCAACATTCCATTGTCCTTCGCGACGACCTGCGGAAGTTGCACGCTAACATTTCATGCACGAGGATCCCCGAGTCCCTCCGCGCTGCCACTTTCTGCAATCTCTCTCCATTTAAATACTACCAGCTCCTTTATTCTTCCTACCAAAGTGCATCACCTCACATTTTCCCACATTATATTCCATCTAGGTTTTGCCCACTCACCGAACCCCGTGTATGTCCCTCCGTAGAGTCTGTGTCACCCTCGGCACTTCCCGTCCCACCTATCTTTGTGTCGGCCGCAAAATTGTGCATTCCCTTCCCTCGTCCAGGTCAATAGTATTTATTATTCGCTGGCGTTACAAAGAGACCAAAGTCAACAATGGAGGGGGAGCAAGGTCAAGGAGCGATCATTAGAATTTCTCGGGCGTTCGACGGACAAAGCACGAGACGCCATTGCTTCCACCGCTTCATTTTCACCAGGACACAGGCGGTGAGCAACCTGGGCTCTGGGCGGGGAGGTGACAACCAGCTCAGAAAAATAGACAACGTAAGGTTCAGGCAGGCTCAGAGCCTGAATGTCTATGCGTGAGCGAGGAATCCAGACGGTATCGAAACCCCCAACCGATTAGCATTTTGCTGGCCCATCTCCGTAAGACAAAGGACTGATACTTGAGCGACCGACACAACCACAGACATTTCGGCGCCACTCCCTGTACTCGGGAAGCGTAAACAACAGGGTCAGTGACCGCTTGGGACACGCCCAGCCATCAAGGCACCCGCCCCTTTATTGGCTCAAATCGAATACAGTGATCAGGAGTTACCCAATTAGTGGGGTCCAAACTCAAGGACCGCCCAAAACCCCCCAAGGATGAAGAGAGAGTCCGCCATGTGTTCGGCCTCTCTTGGACCTGGTGCTCCGGCAACGTCTACTTCCAATCGCAGCACCACCAGAAGCAAGTTCAGGTTCAACGCCCGCTACCAGACGGATGAGCCCAGCTGAGCCGCGGTTACTTCTCCAGACCTGGTAGATCCAGATTCGAACAAAGGCCACTGTTCCTCTGACCTAAGCCCGGTGCCTGAAGTTAAGTACAGGTTGTCATAGTTGTTAGGTGTAGTTTAACTAGTAGTGTTTATGTTGCATGATAATTGTGTGTAAATAAAGTACCCTTGAACTAACTAACTGGTGTTTGGCTCTTCGATCGATATCCGGTTGAACCTTGTGGTGGTATCATTCGACCTGGTGACTCTGAGCAATGTAATATCGATATCCAAAGAAAGAAGGACGACCTTATTGATTGCCATATTTATAGCAGGTAAAAAAGGCAACACCGGAACACTACACCACGGTACCAGAGAGTGCCGAGGCCTCGGAGACAAGATCAGATGTGTTCCATCGAATTCAGGCCTCCAGATCGAGACCCATCCCCCACCACCAGCCCCCCCCTCCCCCTCCCCCCCCCCCCCAAAAAAAAAACACATCACCTAATTCTCGAACCCAGCTGGGGGCTTCTCCATCACCTTGAGACCCAGTGGGACCGGTCTCAGCAGCACGCCATCCCTGCTCGCCAACCCACCCCATCCTCTCTCACTCTCTCTCCTCCTGTATCATAGACCTTGGGTGCAATAAGGGTTCAAAGCCTGGGTTAGAGTGTGGTTGGCTGCTGCAGTTATGATTTGAAATAATCCTGGTTTGCAAGGTTTTTAGGAGCCAGAGGTGCAATTAAGGCATCGTAAAAGTTTGGGTTGACGGAGTTTTGTTTGAATTAAGGGGGGGCTCCCTGTGGAGTTACTTAGAGACATTAGGTGAGATTCTCCGTCCTGGCAGCCGGCCAATGGGGTTTCCCATTGTGGCCACCCCCACACCGATGGAAAACCCACGGGCGTAAGTGCGCTGCCGGTGAAGCAGAGGATCCCACCTATTGTGTTTCAGCTGGGTAAGATGATGTCAATAATGGGAGGAGCTAGACTACCAGGCATTTTCAGGCAGCACGGTGGCGCAGTGGTTAGCACTGCTGCCTCACGGTGCCGAGGTCCTGGGTTCGATCCCGGCTCTGGGTCACTGTCCGTGTGGAGTTTGCACATTCTCCCCATGTCTGCGTAGGACTCACCCCCCCACAAACCCAAAGATGCGCAGGGTGGGTGGATTGGCCGCGCTAAATTGCCCCTTAATTGGAAAAAGCGAATTGGGTGCTCTAAAGATTTCAACAAGAACAAAAAAAAAGAGTACCGGGTATTTTGTAGAGAAGCAATTTAGTTTTAGTTCTGGGGTGGAACCCTGGGTTAGTATCTGAATGGCCATAAATTAGGAGAGGGGATTGAGCAACAAGTCCTGGGTGTCCTCGTACACCAGTCACTGAAAGTAAGCGTGCAGGTACTGCAGGCGGTAAAGAAGGCTAATGGTATCTCGGCCTTCATAGCGAGAGGGTTCGAGTACAGGTGCAGGGATGTGTTGCTGCAATTGTACAGGGTCTTGGTGAGGCCACACCTGGAGTATTGTGGGCAGTTCTGGTCTCCTTCTCTGAGGAAGGATGTTCTTGCTCTCGAGGGAGTGCAGCGAAGGTTTACCAGGCTGATTCCTGGTATTCCAAGACTGATGACCGAGGAGAGATTGAGTCAGTTAGGATTGTATTCGCTGGAGTTGAGAATGATGGAGGGGGGGGGTCTCCTAGAAACCTATAAAACTCTAACAGGACTGGACAGGGTCGATGCAGGAAGGATGTTCCCGATGGTGGGGGGTGTCCAGAACCAGGGGGTCACAGTCTGAGGATACGGGGTAGGACAGAGATGAGGAGAAATGTCTTCACTCAGAGAGAAGTCGGTTGTGGAATTCATTATCGCAGGGAGCAGTTGAGGCCAAAACGTTGTAAATTTTCAAGATGCAGTTCGATATCGCGCTTAGGGTGAAGGGGGTTAACGGATATGGGGGGAAGGCGGGATTAGGCTGTTGAGTTGGATGATCAGCCATGATGATGATGAATGGCGGAGCGGGCTCGAAGGGCCGAAAGGCCGCCTCCTGCTCCTATTTTCTATGTTTCAAATACACACAAACCAAGAAGAGATGTGAAGGGAGTTTCTGAAGACTTTAGCTCGAGATCCTGCACGGTTCTGACGGAATTCAGTCGCGGGCTTCTCCGACCCCCTGCGTGAATCCCGCCCCCGCCGGTCGCCGAATTCTCCGGCACCGGGGTTTTGGAGGGGGCGGGCATCGCGCCGGTCGGCGGCCGCTGGCAGCCGATTTTCCCCCCCGGCAATTCTCCGGCCCGGGATGGGACGAGCGGCCGCCCGTTTTTAGGCCGGTCTCCCGCCGGCGTAAATTAGAGTAGGTCCTTATCGGCGGGACCTGGCTCTGCGGGCGGCCTCCGGGGTCTCGCGGGGGGGACGGACGCGGGGGGGGGGGGGAGCCCCCGCGGTGGCCTGGCCCGTGATCGGGGCCCACAGATCCGCGGGCGGGCACGTGCCGCGGGGGCACTCTTTCCCTCCGCACCGGCTGCTTTGGACCTCCGGTGCGGCTGGTGTCGCGCCAAGTCCCTTCCACGCTGGTTGGCACGACGCCAACCTCGCCGGCGCCGTCCCGGCCCCTGAAGGTGCGGAGGAGCCGCACCTTCCGGGCCGCCCGCCACCGGAGTGGTTCACGCCCCTCCTCGGCGCCGGGACCGCCCGTCCCGCCGGCTAGCGGAGAATCCCGCCCCAAGTCTCTTTCGTTAAAGCAGTCTAAAAATATCTCTCTTCTCAAAGTAGAGTATCTGGACATCTCTGTACAGCAGGCCTTCCTGAGTGCTCACTGTATTTAAAAGTGGATTGAGACCTGAGATGGTTTTGTTGTTTGATTGGAAGTAAAGATAGCAGTTTAGGGTTACGCTATTGACTGGATTAATTTGAGGGGTAATTGTAAGCTATTTTTCTTCTGTGATGTAAAAGATATTTTACTACTCTGTTGGTAATAAAGTTTGTTCTATATTCCGATCCCAGACCAGATATCAATGGTGGCCGGGACAGTGGACTGAAACCCCAATATTTTATTTTAATGTTGTCAGACTGTGAGGAGAGGATTCCTCGCTCCGGGAGAGATTTCACAAAGAAATGGGGATGTGATAGATTAAAACAAACTTTATTACTAACACAGCATTAAAATATCTTTAATGTCACGCCAGACAATAAGTTAGAATTACCCCATAAACAATGCTAATCAATACATGCCACAATAACCCTTAACTGCTATCTTTACTCCCAATCAAAGAACAAGACAAAAAACTATCCCAGCTCTCAAAGCACTATTAAATACCAATGGCACTGAGGAATATTTGCTTATGGATGTTCTTTGAGAAAGAGCAATCGATGTGAAAATCCTGGCAAAGAGACTGAGAACTGCATACTGGAGGAGGTCGCAGAGGACCAGACAGGCTTTGTCAAGGGTAGACATCTAACAGTGAATATCAGGCGCCTCCTGAACGTGATCATGATCCCATCCGGGGAGAGAACACCTGAGGTGATCGTCTCCCTGGACGCAGAAAAGGCCTTCGACAGAGTCGAGTGGATTTGTTTATTGTCACGTGTACCGAGGTACAGGGGCTGGTTTAGCACACTAGGCTAAATCGCTGGCTTTTAAAGCAGACCAAGGCAGGCCAGCAGCACGGTTCGATTCCCGTACCGGCCTCCCCGAACAGGCGCCGGAATGTGGCGACTAGGGCCTTTTCACAGTAACTTCATTTGAAGCCTACTTGTGACAATAAGCGATTTTCATTTCATTTCCACAGTGAAAAGTATTTTTCTGCGAGCAGCTCAACAGATCATTAAGTACATGAGAAGAAAAGGGAATAAAAGAAAATACATAATAGGGCAACACAACATATACAATGTAACTACATAAGCACCGGCATCGGATGAAGCATACAGGGTGTAGTGTTAATGAGGTCAGTCCATAAGAGGGTCATTTAGGAGTCTGGTGACAGCGGGGAAGAAGCTGTTTTTGAGTCTGTTCGTGCGTGTTCTCAGACTTCTGTATCTCCTGCCCGATGGAAGAAGTTGGAAGAGTGAGTAAGCCGGGTGGGAGGGATCTTTGATTATACTGCCCGCTTTCCCCAGGCAGAGGGAGGTGTAGATGGAGTCAATGGATGGGAGGCAGGTTCGTGCGATGAACTGGGCGGTGTTCACGACTCTCTGAAGTTTCTTGCGGTCCTGGGCCGAGCAGTTGCCATACCAGGCTGTGATGCAGCCCGATAGGATGCTTTCTATGGTGCATCTGTAAAAGTTGGTAAGAGTTAATGTGGACATGCCGAATTTCCTTAGTTTCCTGAGGAAGTATAGGCGCTGTTGTGCTTTCTTGGTGGTAGCGTCGATGTGGGTGGACCAGGACAGATTTTTGGACCCCTAGGAATTTGAAACTGCTAACCATCTCCACCTCGGCCCCGTTGACGCTGACAGGGGTGTGTACAGTAAGTACTCTGCTTCCTGAAGTCAATGACCAGCTCTTTAGTTTTGCTGGCATTGAGGGGGAGATTGTTGTTGCTGCGCCACTCCACTAGGTTCTCTATCTCCCTCCTGTATTCGGACTCATCGTTATTCGAGATCCGGCCCACTATGGTCGTGGAGTGGAAGTACTTCATAGAGGTACTGGAGCGGTTCCGGCTTGGGACAGGGTTCACTGCCTGGATGAAACTCCTGTACAACGCTCCCACAGCAAGCGTACGGACAAACTCCACCAGCTCTAAATACTTCCAGCGACACAGAGGCAGGAGGCAGGGATGTCCGTTATACACGCTGCTGTTCGCCTGGGATTCGAACCGCTGGCGATCGGACTCAGGGCTGCAAGGAACTGGAAGGGGATCCGGAGAGGAGACAGGGTGCAGAGTCTCGCTCTATGGATACTAGGATCAACAAATTCCTGCAGAGAATGAGAATCATGAAGGGGGGGCGGTAAAAGGAGCCAGAAGCTGAGTGGGTGGGAATGGAGGAGGGTGCCTGCAAGGGGACCTCCCTCCGGGCCCTGGCCACGGCGACACTCCCATCCCCACTGAACAAACACTCAACAAGCCCAGTGGTGGGAGCCACACTCCGGCCAGTGAAGAGGGAGCCAGCTACGGCAGCACTTCGGACCGACGGTAGATACAGAGTAAAGCTCCCTCTACACTGTCCCCATCAAACACTCCCAGGACAGGTACAGCACGGGGTTAGATACAGAGTAAAGCTCCCTCTACACTGTCCCCATCAAACACTCCCAGGACAGGTACAGCACGGCGTTAGATACAGAGTAAAGCTCCCTCTCCACTGTCCCCATCAAACACTCTCAGGACAGGTACAGCACGGGGTTAGATACAGAGTAAAGCTCCCGCTCCACTGTCCCCATCAAACACTCTCAGGACAGGTACAGCACGGGGTTAGATACAGAGTAAAGCTCCCTCTACACTGTCTCCATCAAACACTCCCAGGACAGGTACAGCACGGGGTTAGATACAGAGTAAAGCTGCCTCTACACTGTCCCCATCAAACACTCCCAGGACAGGTACAGCACGGGGTTAGATACAGAGTAAAGCTCCCTCTACACTGTCCCCATCAAACACTCCCAGGACAGGTACAGCACGGGGTTAAATACAGAGTAAAGCTGCCTCTACACTGTCCCCATCAAACACTCCCAGGACAGGTACAGCACGTGGTTAGATACAGAGTAAAGCTCCCTCTATACTGTCCCCAGTAAACACTCCCAGGACAGGTACAGCACGGGGTTAGATACAGAGTAAAGCTCCCTCTACACTGTCCCCATCAAACACTCCCAGGACAGGAACAGCACGGGGTTAGATACAGAGTAAAGCTCCCTCTACACTGTCCCCATCAAACACTCCCAGGACAGGTACAGCACGGGGTTAGATACAGAGTAAAGCTCGCTCTACACTGTCCCCATCAAACACTCCCAGGACAGGTACAGCACGGGGTTAGATACAGAGTAAACCTGCCTCTACACTGTCCCCATCAAACACTCCCAGGACAGGTACAGCACGGGGTTAGATACAGAGTAAAGCTCCCTCTACACTGTCCCCATCAAACACTCCCAGGACAGGTACAGCACGGGGTTAGATACAGAGTAAAGCTCCCTCTACACTGTCCCCATCAAACACTCCCTACACAGGTACAGCACGGGGTTAGATACAGAGTAAAGCTGCCTCTACACTGTCCCCATCAAACACTCCCAGGACAGGTACAGCACGGGGTTAGAAACAGAGTAAAGCACCCTCCACACTGTCCCCATCAAACACTCCCAGGACAGGTACAGCACGGGGTTAGATACAGAGTAAAGCTCCCTCTACACTGTCCCCATCAAACACTCCCAGGACAGGTACAGCAAGGGGTTAGATACAGAGTAAAGCTGCCTCTACACTGTCCCCATCAAACACTCCCAGGACAGGTACAGCACGTGGTTAGATACAGAGTAAAGCTCCCTCTACACTGTCCCCATCAAACACTCCCAGGACAGGTACAGCACGGGGTTAGATACAGGGTAAAGCTCCCTCTACACTGTCCCCATCAAACACTCCCAGGACAGGTACAGCACGGGGTTAGATACAGAGTAAAGCACCCACTACACTGTCCCCATCAAACTCTCCCAGGACAGGTACAGCACGGGGTTAGATACAGAGTAAAGCTCCCTCTGCACTGTTCCCATCAAACACTCCCAGGACAGGTACAGCACGGGGTTAGATACAGAGTAAAGCACCCACTACACTGTCCCCATCAAACTCTCCCAGGACAGGTACAGCACGGGGTTAGATACAGAGTAAAGCTCCCTCTGCACTGCCCCCATCAAACACTCCCAGGACGGGTACAGCACGGGGTAAGATACAGAGTAAAGCTCCCTCTACACTGTCCCCATCAAACACTCCCAGGACAGGTACAGCACGGGGTTAGATACAGAGTAAAGCTCCCTCTACACTGTCTCCATCAAACACTCCCAGGGCAGGTACAGCACGGGGTTAGATACAGAGTAAAGCTCCCTCTACACTGTCCCCATCAAACACTCCCAGGACAGGTACAGCACGGGGTTAGATACAGAGTAAAGCTCCCTCTACACTGTTCCCATCAAACACTCCCAGGACAGGTACAGCACGGGGTTAGATACAGAGTAAAGCTCCCTCTACACTGTCCCTATCAAACACTCCCAGGACAGGTACAGCACGGGGTTAGATGCAGAGTAAAGCTCCATCTACACTGTCCGCATCAAACACACCCAGGACAGGTACAGCACGGGGTTAGATACAGAGTGAAGCTCCCTCTACACTGTCCCCATCAAACACTCCCAGGACAGGGACAGCACGGGGTTAGATACAGAGTAAAACTCCCTCTGCACTGTCCCCATTAAACACTCCCAGGACAGGTACAGCACGGGGTTAGATACAGAGTAAAGCTCCCTCTACACTGTCCCCATCAAACACTCCCAGGACAGGTACAGCATGGGGTTAGAAACAGAGTAAAGCTCCCTCTACACTGTCCCCATCAAACATTCCCAGGACACGTACAGCACGGGGTTAGATACAGAGTAACGCTCCCTCTACACTGCCCCCATCAAACACTCCCAGGACAGGTACAGCACGGGGTTAGATACAGAGTAAAGCTCCCTCTACTCTGTCCCCATCAAACACTCCCAGGACAGGTACAGCACAGGGTTAGATACAGAGTAAAGCTACCGCTACACTGTCCCCATCAAACACTCCCAGGACAGGTACAGCCCTATGTTAGATACAGAGTAAAGCTCCCTCTACTCTGTCCCCATCAAACACTCCCAGGACAGGTACAGCACAGGGTTAGATACAGAGTAAAGCTCCCTCTACACTGTCCCCATCAAACACTCCCAGGACAGGTACAGCACAGGGTTAGATACAGAGTAAAGCTCCCTCTACACTGTCCCCATCAAACACTCCCAGGACAGGTACAGCACGGGGTTAGATACAGAGTAAAGCTCCCTCTACTCTCTCCCCATCAAACACTCCCAGGACAGGTACAGCACAGGGTTAGATACAGAGTAAAGCTCCCTCTACACTGTCCCCATCAAACACTCCCAGGACAGGTACAGCACAGGGTTAGATACAGAGTGAAGCTCCCTCTGCACTGTCCCTATCAAACACTCCCAGGACAGGTACAGCACGGGGTTAGATACAGAGTAAAGCTCCCTCTACACTGTCCCCATCAAACACTCCCAGGACAGGTACAGCACAGGGTTAGATACAGAGTAAAGCTCCCTCTACACTGTCCCCATCAAACACTCCCAGGACAGGTACAGCACGGGGTTAGATACAGAGTAAAGCTCCCTCGACACTGTCCCTATCAAACACTCCCAGGACAGGTACAGCACGGGTTTAGATACAGAGTAAAGATCACTCTACACTGTCGCCATCAAACACTCCCAGGGCAGGTACAGCACGGGGTTAGATACAGAGTAAAGCTCCGTCTACACTGTCCCCATCAAACACTCCCAGGACGGGTACCGCACGGGGTTAGATACAGAGTAAAGCTCCCTCTACACTGTCCCCATCAAACACTCCCAGGACGGGTACAGCACGGGGTTAGATACAGAGTAAAGCTCCCTCCACACTGTCCCCATCAAACACTCCAAGGACGGGTACAGCACGGGGTTAGGTACAGAGTAAAGCTCCCTCTACACTGTCCCCATCAAACACTCCCAGGACAGGTACAGCACGGGGTGAGATACAGAGTAAAGCTCCCTCTACACTGTCCCTATCAAACACTCCCAGGACAGGTACAGCACGGGGTTAGATACAGAGTAAAGCTCCCTCGACACTGTCCCCATCAAACACTCCCAGGACAGGTACAGCACGGGGTTAGATACAGAGTAAAGCTCCCTCTACACTGTCCCCATCAAACACTCCCTACACAGGTACAGCACGGGGTTAGATACAGAGTAAAGCTGCCTCTACACTGTCCCCATCAAACACTCCCAGGACAGGTACAGCACGGGGTTAGAAACAGAGTAAAGCACCCTCCACACTGTCCCCATCAAACACTCCCAGGACAGGTACAGCACGGGGTTAGATACAGAGTAAAGCTCCCTCTACACTGTCCCCATCAAACACTCCCAGGACAGGTACAGCAAGGGGTTAGATACAGAGTAAAGCTGCCTCTACACTGTCCCCATCATACACTCCCAGGACAGGTACAGCACGTGGTTAGATACAGAGTAAAGCTCCCTCTACACTGTCCCCATCAAACACTCCCAGGACAGGTACAGCACGGGGTTAGATACAGGGTAAAGCTCCCTCTACACTGTCCCCATCAAACACTCCCAGGACAGGTACAGCACGGGGTTAGATACAGAGTAAAGCACCCACTACACTGTCCCCATCAAACTCTCCCAGGACAGGTACAGCACGGGGTTAGATACAGAGTAAAGCTCCCTCTGCACTGTCCCCATCAAACACTCCCAGGACAGGTACAGCACGGGGTTAGATACAGAGTAAAGCACCCACTACACTGTCCCCATCAAACTCACCCAGGACAGGTACAGCACGGGGTTAGATACAGAGTAAAGCTCCCTCTGCACTGCCCCCATCAAACACTCCCAGGACGGGTACAGCACGGGGTAAGATACAGAGTAAAGCTCCCTCTACACTGTCCCCATCAAACACTCCCAGGACAGGTACAGCACGGGGTTAGATGCAGAGTAAAGCTCCATCTACACTGTCCGCATCAAACACACCCAGGACAGGTACAGCCCGGGGTTAGATACAGAGTGAAGCTCCCTCTACACTGTCCCCATCAAACACTCCCAGGACAGGGACAGCACGGGGTTAGATACAGAGTAAAACTCCCTCTGCACTGTCCCCATTAAACACTCGCTGGACAGGTACAGCACGGGGTTAGATACAGAGTAAAGCTCCCTCTACACTGTCCCCATCAAACACTCCCAGGACAGGTACAGCACGGGGTTAGAAACAGAGTAAAGCTCCCTCTACACTGTCCCCATCAAACATTCCCAGGACACGTACAGCACGGGGTTAGATACAGAGTAACGCTCCCTCTACACTGCCCCCATCAAACACTCCCAGGACAGGTACAGCACGGGGTTAGATACAGAGTAAAGCTCCCGCTACTCTGTCCCCATCAAACACTCCCAGGACAGGTACAGCACAGGGTTAGATACAGAGTAAAGCTACCGCTACACTGTCCCCATCAAACACTCCCAGGACAGGTACAGCACTGGGTTAGATACAGAGTAAAGCTCCCTCTACTCTGTCCCCATCAAACACTCCCAGGACAGGTACAGCACAGGGTTAGATACAGAGTAAAGCTCCCTCTACACTGTCCCCATCAAACACTCCCAGGACAGGTACAGCACAGGGTTAGATACAGAGTAAAGCTCCCTCTACACTGTCCCCATCAAACACTCCCAGGACAGGTACAGCACGGGGTTAGATACAGAGTAAAGCTCCCTCTACTCTCTCCCCATCAAACACTCCCAGGACAGGTACAGCACAGGGTTAGATACAGAGTAAAGCTCCCTCTACACTGTCCCCATCAAACACTCCCAGGACAGGTACAGCACAGGGTTAGATACAGAGTAAAGCTCCCTCTGCACTGTCCCTATCAAACACTCCCAGGACAGGTACAGCACGGGGTTAGATACAGAGTAAAGCTCCCTCTACACTGTCCCCATCAAACGCTCCCAGGACAGGTACAGCACAGGGTTAGATACAGAGTAAAGCTCCCTCTACACTGTCCCCATCAAACACTCCCAGGACAGGTACAGCACGGGGTTAGATACAGAGTAAAGCTCCCTCGACACTGTCCCTATCAAACACTCCCAGGACAGGTACAGCACGGGTTTAGATACAGAGTAAAGATCACTCTACACTGTCGCCATCAAACACTCCCAGGGCAGGTACAGCACGGGGTTAGATACAGAGTAAAGCTCCGTCTACACTGTCCCCATCAAACACTCCCAGGACGGGTACAGCACGGGGTTAGATACAGAGTAAAGCTCCCTCTACACTGTCCCCATCAAACACTCCCAGGACGGGTACAGCACGGGGTTAGATACAGAGTAAAGCTCCCTCCACACTGTCCCCATCAAACACTCCAAGGACGGGTACAGCACGGGGTTAGGTACAGAGTAAAGCTCCCTCTACACTGTCCCCATCAAACACTCCCAGGACAGGTACAGCACGGGGTGAGATACAGAGTAAAGCTCCCTCTACACTGTCCCTATCAAACACTCCCAGGACAGGTACAGCACGGGGTTAGATACAGAGTAAAGCTCCCTCTACACTGTCCCCATCAAACACTCCCAGGACAGGTACAGCATGGGGTTAGACACAGAGTAAAGCTCCCTCTACACAGTCCCAATCAAACACTCCCAGGACAGGTACAGCACGGGGTTAGATACAGAGTAAAGCTCCCACTACACTGTCCCCATCAAACACTCCGAGGACAGGTACAGCACGGGGTTAGATACAGAGGAAAGCTCCCTCTACACTGTCCCCATCAAACACTCCCAGGACAGGTACAGCACGGAGTTAGATACAGAGTAAAGCTCCATCTACACTGTCCCCATCAAACACTCCCAGGACAGGTACAGCACAGGGTTAGATACAGAGTAAAGCTCCCTCTACACTGTCCCCATCAAACACTCCCAGGACAGGTACAGCACGGGGTTAGATACAGAGTAAAGCTCCCTCGACACTGTCCCTATCAAACACTCCCAGGACAGGTACAGCACGGGTTTAGATACAGAGTAAAGATCACTCTACACTGTCGCCATCAAACACTCCCAGGGCAGGTACAGCACGGGTTTAGATACAGAGTAAAGCTCCGTCTACACTGTCCCCATCAAACACTCCCAGGACGGGTACAGCACGGGGTTAGATACAGAGTAAAGCTCCCTCTACACTGTCCCCATCAAACACTCCCAGGACGGGTACAGCACGGGGTTAGATACAGAGTAAAGCTCCCTCCACACTGTCCCCATCAAACACTCCAAGGACGGGTACAGCACGGGGTTAGGTACAGAGTAAAGCTCCCTCTACACTGTCCCCATCAAACACTCCCAGGACAGGTACAGCACGGGGTGAGATACAGAGTAAAGCTCCCTCTACACTGTCCCTATCAAACACTCCCAGGACAGGTACAGCACGGGGTTAGATACAGAGTAAAGCTCCCTCTACACTGTCCCCATCAAACACTCCCAGGACAGGTACAGCATGGGGTTAGATACAGAGTAAAGCTCCCTCTACACTGTCCCCATCAAACACTCCCAGGACGGGTACAGCACGGGGTAAGATACAGAGTAAAGCTCCCTCTACACTGTCCCCATCAAACACTCCCAGGACAGGTACAGCACGGGGTTAGATACAGAGTAAAGCTCCCTCTACACTGTCTCCATCAAACACTCCCAGGGCAGGTACAGCACGGGGTTAGATACAGAGTAAAGCTCCCTCTACACTGTCCCCATCAAACACTCCCAGGACAGGTACAGCACGGGGTTAGATGCAGAGTAAAGCTCCATCTACACTGTCCGCATCAAACACACCCAGGACAGGTACAGCCCGGGGTTAGATACAGAGTGAAGCTCCCTCTACACTGTCCCCATCAAACACTCCCAGGACAGGGACAGCACGGGGTTAGATACAGAGTAAAACTCCCTCTGCACTGTCCCCAGCAAACACTCCCAGGACAGGTACAGCACGGGGTTAGATACAGAGTAAAGCTCCCCCTACACTGTCCCCATCAAACACTACCAGGACAGGTACAGCACGGGGTTAGATACAGTGTAAAGTTCCCTCTACACTGTCCCCATCAAGCACTCTGAGGACAGGTACAGCACGGGGTTAGACACAGAGTAAAGCTCCCTCTGCACTGTCCCAATCAAACACTCCCAGGACAGGTACAGTACGGTGTTAGATACAGAGTAAAGCTCCCTCTACACTGTCCACATCAAACACTCCCAGGACAGGGACAGCACGGGGTTAGATACAGAGTAAAGCTCCCTCTACACTGTCCCTATCAAACACTCGCAGGACAGGTACAGCACGAGGTTAGATACAGAGTAAAGCTCCCTCTACACTGTCCCTATCAAACACTCCCAGGACAGGTACAGCACAGGGTTAGATACAGAGTACAGCTCCCTCTACACTGTCCCTATCAAACACTACCAGGACAGGTACAGCACGGGGTTAGATACAGTGTAAAGTTCCCTCTAAACTGTCCCCATCAAGCACTCCGAGGACAGGTACAGCACGGGGTTAGACACAGAGTAAATCTCCCTCTCCACTGTCCCCATCAAACACTCCCAGGACAGGTACAGCACGGGGTTAGATACAGGGTAAAGCTCCCTCTACACTGTCCCCATCAAACACTCCCAGGACAGGTACAGCACGGGGTTAGATACAGAGTAAAGCACCCACTACACTGTCCCCATCAAACTCTCCCAGGACAGGTACAGCACGGGGTTAGATACAGAGTAAAGCTCCCTCTGCACTGTCCCCATCAAACACTCCCAGGACAGGTACAGCACGGGGTTAGATACAGAGTAAAGCACCCACTACACTGTCCCCATCAAACTCACCCAGGACAGGTACAGCACGGGGTTAGATACAGAGTAAAGCTCCCTCTGCACTGCCCCCATCAAACACTCCCAGGACGGGTACAGCACGGGGTAAGATACAGAGTAAAGCTCCCTCTACACTGTCCCCATCAAACACTCCCAGGACAGGTACAGCACGGGGTTAGATGCAGAGTAAAGCTCCATCTACACTGTCCGCATCAAACACACCCAGGACAGGTACAGCCCGGGGTTAGATACAGAGTGAAGCTCCCTCTACACTGTCCCCATCAAACACTCCCAGGACAGGGACAGCACGGGGTTAGATACAGAGTAAAACTCCCTCTGCACTGTCCCCATTAAACACTCGCTGGACAGGTACAGCACGGGGTTAGATACAGAGTAAAGCTCCCTCTACACTGTCCCCATCAAACACTCCCAGGACAGGTACAGCACGGGGTTAGAAACAGAGTAAAGCTCCCTCTACACTGTCCCCATCAAACATTCCCAGGACACGTACAGCACGGGGTTAGATACAGAGTAACGCTCCCTCTACACTGCCCCCATCAAACACTCCCAGGACAGGTACAGCACGGGGTTAGATACAGAGTAAAGCTCCCGCTACTCTGTCCCCATCAAACACTCCCAGGACAGGTACAGCACAGGGTTAGATACAGAGTAAAGCTACCGCTACACTGTCCCCATCAAACACTCCCAGGACAGGTACAGCACTGGGTTAGATACAGAGTAAAGCTCCCTCTACTCTGTCCCCATCAAACACTCCCAGGACAGGTACAGCACAGGGTTAGATACAGAGTAAAGCTCCCTCTACACTGTCCCCATCAAACACTCCCAGGACAGGTACAGCACAGGGTTAGATACAGAGTAAAGCTCCCTCTACACTGTCCCCATCAAACACTCCCAGGACAGGTACAGCACGGGGTTAGATACAGAGTAAAGCTCCCTCTACTCTCTCCCCATCAAACACTCCCAGGACAGGTACAGCACAGGGTTAGATACAGAGTAAAGCTCCCTCTACACTGTCCCCATCAAACACTCCCAGGACAGGTACAGCACAGGGTTAGATACAGAGTAAAGCTCCCTCTGCACTGTCCCTATCAAACACTCCCAGGACAGGTACAGCACGGGGTTAGATACAGAGTAAAGCTCCCTCTACACTGTCCCCATCAAACGCTCCCAGGACAGGTACAGCACAGGGTTAGATACAGAGTAAAGCTCCCTCTACACTGTCCCCATCAAACACTCCCAGGACAGGTACAGCACGGGGTTAGATACAGAGTAAAGCTCCCTCGACACTGTCCCTATCAAACACTCCCAGGACAGGTACAGCACGGGTTTAGATACAGAGTAAAGATCACTCTACACTGTCGCCATCAAACACTCCCAGGGCAGGTACAGCACGGGGTTAGATACAGAGTAAAGCTCCGTCTACACTGTCCCCATCAAACACTCCCAGGACGGGTACAGCACGGGGTTAGATACAGAGTAAAGCTCCCTCTACACTGTCCCCATCAAACACTCCCAGGACGGGTACAGCACGGGGTTAGATACAGAGTAAAGCTCCCTCCACACTGTCCCCATCAAACACTCCAAGGACGGGTACAGCACGGGGTTAGGTACAGAGTAAAGCTCCCTCTACACTGTCCCCATCAAACACTCCCAGGACAGGTACAGCACGGGGTGAGATACAGAGTAAAGCTCCCTCTACACTGTCCCTATCAAACACTCCCAGGACAGGTACAGCACGGGGTTAGATACAGAGTAAAGCTCCCTCTACACTGTCCCCATCAAACACTCCCAGGACAGGTACAGCATGGGGTTAGACACAGAGTAAAGCTCCCTCTACACAGTCCCAATCAAACACTCCCAGGACAGGTACAGCACGGGGTTAGATACAGAGTAAAGCTCCCACTACACTGTCCCCATCAAACACTCCGAGGACAGGTACAGCACGGGGTTAGATACAGAGGAAAGCTCCCTCTACACTGTCCCCATCAAACACTCCCAGGACAGGTACAGCACGGAGTTAGATACAGAGTAAAGCTCCATCTACACTGTCCCCATCAAACACTCCCAGGACAGGTACAGCACAGGGTTAGATACAGAGTAAAGCTCCCTCTACACTGTCCCCATCAAACACTCCCAGGACAGGTACAGCACGGGGTTAGATACAGAGTAAAGCTCCCTCGACACTGTCCCTATCAAACACTCCCAGGACAGGTACAGCACGGGTTTAGATACAGAGTAAAGATCACTCTCCACTGTCGCCATCAAACACTCCCAGGGCAGGTACAGCACGGGTTTAGATACAGAGTAAAGCTCCGTCTACACTGTCCCCATCAAACACTCCCAGGACGGGTACAGCACGGGGTTAGATACAGAGTAAAGCTCCCTCTACACTGTCCCCATCAAACACTCCCAGGACGGGTACAGCACGGGGTTAGATACAGAGTAAAGCTCCCTCCACACTGTCCCCATCAAACACTCCAAGGACGGGTACAGCACGGGGTTAGGTACAGAGTAAAGCTCCCTCTACACTGTCCCCATCAAACACTCCCAGGACAGGTACAGCACGGGGTGAGATACAGAGTAAAGCTCCCTCTACACTGTCCCTATCAAACACTCCCAGGACAGGTACAGCACGGGGTTAGATACAGAGTAAAGCTCCCTCTACACTGTCCCCATCAAACACTCCCAGGACAGGTACAGCATGGGGTTAGATACAGAGTAAAGCTCCCTCTACACTGTCCCCATCAAACACTCCCAGGACGGGTACAGCACGGGGTAAGATACAGAGTAAAGCTCCCTCTACACTGTCCCCATCAAACACTCCCAGGACAGGTACAGCACGGGGTTAGATACAGAGTAAAGCTCCCTCTACACTGTCTCCATCAAACACTCCCAGGGCAGGTACAGCACGGGGTTAGATACAGAGTAAAGCTCCCTCTACACTGTCCCCATCAAACACTCCCAGGACAGGTACAGCACGGGGTTAGATGCAGAGTAAAGCTCCATCTACACTGTCCGCATCAAACACACCCAGGACAGGTACAGCCCGGGGTTAGATACAGAGTGAAGCTCCCTCTACACTGTCCCCATCAAACACTCCCAGGACAGGGACAGCACGGGGTTAGATACAGAGTAAAACTCCCTCTGCACTGTCCCCAGCAAACACTCCCAGGACAGGTACAGCACGGGGTTAGATACAGAGTAAAGCTCCCCCTACACTGTCCCCATCAAACACTACCAGGACAGGTACAGCACGGGGTTAGATACAGTGTAAAGTTCCCTCTACACTGTCCCCATCAAGCACTCTGAGGACAGGTACAGCACGGGGTTAGACACAGAGTAAAGCTCCCTCTGCACTGTCCCAATCAAACACTCCCAGGACAGGTACAGTACGGTGTTAGATACAGAGTAAAGCTCCCTCTACACTGTCCACATCAAACACTCCCAGGACAGGGACAGCACGGGGTTAGATACAGAGTAAAGCTCCCTCTACACTGTCCCTATCAAACACTCGCAGGACAGGTACAGCACGAGGTTAGATACAGAGTAAAGCTCCCTCTACACTGTCCCTATCAAACACTCCCAGGACAGGTACAGCACAGGGTTAGATACAGAGTACAGCTCCCTCTACACTGTCCCTATCAAACACTACCAGGACAGGTACAGCACGGGGTTAGATACAGTGTAAAGTTCCCTCTAAACTGTCCCCATCAAGCACTCCGAGGACAGGTACAGCACGGGGTTAGACACAGAGTAAATCTCCCTCTCCACTGTCCCCATCAAACACTCCCAGGACAGGTAAAGTACGGTGTTAGATACAGAGTAAAGCTCCCTCTACACTGTCCCCATCAAACACTCCCAGGACAGGTACAGCACGGGGTTAGATGCAGAGTAAAGCTCCCTCTACACTGTCCCCATCAAACACTCCCAGGACAGGTACAGCACGGGGTTAGATACAGAGTAAAGCTCCCTCCACACTGTCCCCATCAAACACTCCCAGGACGGGTACAGCACGGGGTTAGGTACAGAGTAAAGCTCCCTCTACACTGTCCCCATCAAACACTCCCAGGACAGGTACAGCACGGGGTTAGATACAGAGTAAAGCTCCCTCTACACTGTCCCCATCAAACACTCCCAGGACAGGTACAGCACGGGGTGAGATACAGAGTAAAGCTCCCTCTACACTGTCCCCATCAAACACTCCCAGGATAGGTACACCACGGGGTTAGATACAGAGTAAAGCTCCCTCTACACTGTCCCCATCAATCACTCCCAGGACAGGTACAGCATTGGGTTAGATACAGAGTAAAGTTCCCTCTACACTGCCCCATCAAACACTCCCAGGACAGGTACAGCAAGGGGTTAGATACAGAGTAAAACTCCCTCTACACTGTCCCCATCAAACACTCCCAGGACGGGTACAGCACGGGGTTAGATACAGAGTAAAGCTCCATCTACACTGTCCCCATCAAACACTCCCAGGACGGGTACAGCACGGGGTTAGATACAGAGTAAAGCTCCCTCCACACTGTCCCCATCAAACACTCCCAGGACGGGTACAGCACGGGGTTAGATACAGTGTAAAGTTCCCTCTAAACTGTCCCCATCAAGCACTCCGAGGACAGGTACAGCACGGGGTTAGACACAGAGTAAATCTCCCTCTCCACTGTCCCCATCAAACACTCCCAGGACAGGTAAAGTACGGTGTTAGATACAGAGTAAAGCTCCCTCTACACTGTCCCCATCAAACACTCCCAGGACAGGTACAGCACGGGGTTAGATGCAGAGTAAAGCTCCCTCTACACTGTCCCCATCAAACACTCCCAGGACAGGTACAGCACGGGGTTAGATACAGAGTAAAGCTCCCTCCACACTGTCCCCATCAAACACTCCCAGGACGGGTACAGCACGGGGTTAGGTACAGAGTAAAGCTCCCTCTACACTGTCCCCATCAAACACTCCCAGGACAGGTACAGCACGGGGTTAGATACAGAGTAAAGCTCCCTCTACACTGTCCCCATCAAACACTCCCAGGACAGGTACAGCACGGGGTGAGATACAGAGTAAAGCTCCCTCTACACTGTCCCCATCAAACACTCCCAGGATAGGTACACCACGGGGTTAGATACAGAGTAAAGCTCCCTCTACACTGTCCCCATCAATCACTCCCAGGACAGGTACAGCATTGGGTTAGATACAGAGTAAAGTTCCCTCTACACTGCCCCATCAAACACTCCCAGGACAGGTACAGCAAGGGGTTAGATACAGAGTAAAACTCCCTCTACACTGTCCCCATCAAACACTCCCAGGACGGGTACAGCACGGGGTTAGATACAGAGTAAAGCTCCATCTACACTGTCCCCATCAAACACTCCCAGGACGGGTACAGCACGGGGTTAGATACAGAGTAAAGCTCCCTCCACACTGTCCCCATCAAACACTCCCAGGACGGGTACAGCACGGGGTTAGGTACAGAGTAAAGCTCCCTCTATACTGTCCCCATCAAATACTCCCAGGACAGGTACAGCACGGGGTGAGATACAGAGTAAAGCTCCCTCTACACTGTCCCCATCAAACACTCCCAGGACAGGTACAGCACGGGGTTAGATACAGAGTAAAGCTCCCTCTACACTGTCCCCATCAAACACTCCCAGGACAGGTACAGCACGGAGTTAGATAAAGAGGAAAGCTCCCTCTACACTGTCCCCATCATACACTCCCAGGACAGGTACAGCACGGGGTTAGATACAGAGTAAAGCTCCCTCTACACTGTCCCCATCAAACACTCCCAGGACAGGTACAGCACGGGGTTAGATACAGAGTAAATCTCCCTCTACACTGTCCCCATCAAACACTCCCAGGACAGGTAAAGCACGGAGTTAGATACAGAGTAAAGCTCCATCTTCACTGTCCCCATCAAACACTCCCAGGACAGGTACAGCACGGTTAGATACAGAGTAAAGCTCCCTCTACACTGTCCCCAGCAAACACTCCCAGGACAGGTACAGCACGGGGTTAGATACAGAGTAAAGCTCCCTCTACACTGTCCCCATCAAACACTCCCAGGACAGGTACAGCACGGGGTTAGATACAGAGTAAAGTTCCCTCTACACGGTCCCTATCAAACACTACCAGCACAGGTACAGCACGGGGTTAGATACAGTGTAAAGTTCCCTCTACACTGTCCCCATCAAGCACTCCGAGGACAGGTACAGCACAGGGTTAGACACAGAGTAAAGCTCCCTCTGCACTGTCCCCATCAAACACTCCCAGGACAGGTACAGTACGGTGTTAGATACAGAGTAAAGCTCCCGCCACACTGTCCCCATTAAACACTCCCAGGACAGGTACAGCACGGGGTTAGATACAGAGTAAAGCTCCCTCTACACTGTCCCCATCAAACACTCCCAGGACAGGTAGGTACAGCATGGGGTTAGATACAGAGTAAAGGTCCCTCTACACTGTCCCCATCAAACACTCCCAGGACAGGTACAGCACGGGGTTAGATACAGAGTAAAGCTCCCTCTACACTGTCCCCATCAAACACTCCCAGGACAGGTACAGCACGGGGTTAGATACAGAGTAAAGCTCCCTCTACACTGTCCCCATCAAACACTCCCAGGACAGGTACAGCACGGGGTTAGATACAGAGTAAAGGTCCCTCTACACTGTCCCCATCAAACACTCCCAGGACAGGTACAGCACAGGGTTAGATACAGAGTAAAGCTCCCTCTACACTGTCCCCATCAAACACTCCCAGGACAGGTCCAGCACGGGGTTAGGTACAGAGTAAAGCTCCCTCTACACTGTCCCCATCAATCACTCCCAGGACAGGTACAGCACGGGGTTAGATACGGAGTAAGGCTCCCTCTACACTGTCCCCACCAAACACTCCCAGGACAGGTACAGCACGGGGTTAGGCACAGAGTAAAGCTCCCTCTGCACTGTCCCCATCAAACACTCCCAGGACAGGTACAGCACTGGGTTAGGTACAGAGTAAAGCTCCCTCTACACTGTCCCCATCAAACATTCCCAGGACAGGGACAGCACGGGTTAGAGACAGAGTAAAGCTCCCGCTACACTGTCCCCATCAAACACTCCCAGGACGGGTACAGCACGGGTTTAGATACAGAGTAAAGCTCCCTCTACACTGTCCCTATCAAACACTCCCAGGACGGGTACAGCACGGGGTTAGATACAGAGTAAAGCTCCCTCTACACTGTCCCCATCAAACACTCCCAGGACAGGTAGGTACAGCATGGGGTTAGATACAGAGTAAAGGTCCCTCTACACTGTCCCCATCAAACACTCCCAGGACAGGTACAGCACGGGGTTAGATACAGAGTAAAGCTCCCTCTACACTGTCCCCATCAAACACTCCCAGGACAGGTACAGCACGGGGTTAGATACAGAGTAAAGCTCCCTCTGCACTGTCCCCATCAAACACTCCCAGGACAGGGACAGCACGGGTTAGAGACAGAGTAAAGCTCCCGCTACACTGTCCCCATCAAACACTCCCAGGACGGGTACAGCACGGGGTTAGATACAGAGTAAAGCTCCCTCTACACTGTCCCTATCAAACACTCCCAGGACGGGTACAGCACGGGGTTAGATACAGAGTAAAGCTCCCTCTACACTGTCCCCATCAAACACTCCCAGGACAGGTAGGTACAGCACGGGGTTAGATACAGAGTAAAGCTCCCTCCACACTGTCCCCATCAAACACTCCCAGGACGGGTACAGCACGGGGTTAGGTACAGAGTAAAGCTCCCTCTACACTGTCCCCATCAAACACTCCCAGGACAGGTACAGCACGGGGTTAGATACAGAGTAAAGCTCCCTCTACACTGTCCCCATCAAACACTCCCAGGACAGGTACAGCACGGGGTGAGATACAGAGTAAAGCTCCCTCTACACTGTCCCCATCAAACACTCCCAGGACAGGTACACCACGGGGTTAGATACAGAGTAAAGCTCCCTCTACACTGTCCCCATCAAACACTCCCAGGACAGGTACAGCATGGGGTTAGATACAGAGTAAAGTTCCCTCTACACTGCCCCATCAAACACTCCCAGGACAGGTACAGCAAGGGGTTAGATACAGAGTAAAACTCCCTCTACACTGTCCCCATCAAACACTCCCAGGATGGGTACAGCACGGGGTTAGATACAGAGTAAAGCTCCATCTACACTGTCCCCATCAAACACTCCCAGGACGGGTACAGCACGGGGTTAGATACAGAGTAAAGCTCCCTCCACACTGTCCCCATCAAACACTCCCAGGACGGGTACAGCACGGGGTTAGGTACAGAGTAAAGCTCCCTCTATACTGTCCCCATCAAATACTCCCAGGACAGGTACAGCACGGGGTGAGATACAGAGTAAAGCTCCCTCTACACTGTCCCCATCAAACACTCCCAGGACAGGTACAGCACGGGGTTAGATACAGAGTAAAGCTCCCTCTACACTGTCCCCAGCAAACACTCCCAGGACAGGTACAGCACGGGGTTAGATACAGAGTAAAGCTCCCTCTACACTGTCCCCATCAAACACTCCCAGGACAGGTACAGCACGGGGTTAGATACAGAGTAAAGTTCCCTCTACACGGTCCCTATCAAACACTACCAGCACAGGTACAGCACGGGGTTAGATACAGTGTAAAGTTCCCTCTACACTGTCCCCATCAAGCACTCCGAGGACAGGTACAGCACAGGGTTAGACACAGAGTAAAGCTCCCTCTGCACTGTCCCCATCAAACACTCCCAGGACAGGTACAGTACGGTGTTAGATACAGAGTAAAGCTCCCGCCACACTGTCCCCATCAAACACTCCCAGGACAGGTACAGCACGGGGTTAGATACAGAGTAAAGCTCCCTCTACACTGTCCCCATCAAACACTCCCAGGACAGGTAGGTACAGCATGGGGTTAGATACAGAGTAAAGGTCCCTCTACACTGTCCCCATCAAACACTCCCAGGACAGGTACAGCACGGGGTTAGATACAGAGTAAAGCTCCCTCTACACTGTCCCCATCAAACACTCCCAGGACAGGTACAGCACGGGGTTAGATACAGAGTAAAGCTCCCTCTACACTGTCCCCATCAAACACTCCCAGGACAGGTACAGCACGGGGTTAGATACAGAGTAAAGGTCCCTCTACACTGTCCCCATCAAACACTCCCAGGACAGGTACAGCACGGGGTTAGATACAGAGTCAAGCTCCCTCTACACTGTCCCCATCAAACACTCCCAGTACAGGTCCAGCACGGGGTTAGGTACAGAGTAAAGCTCCCTCTACACTGTCCCCATCAATCACTCCCAGGACAGGTACAGCACGGGGTTAGATACGGAGTAAGGCTCCCTCTGCACTGTCCCCACCAAACACTCCCAGGACAGGTACAGCACGGGGTTAGGCACAGAGTAAAGCTCCCTCTGCACTGTCCCCATCAAACACTCCCAGGACAGGTACAGCACGGGGTTAGGTACAGAGTAAAGCTCCCTCTACACTGTCCCCATCAAACACTCCCAGGACAGGGACAGCACGGGTTAGAGACAGAGTAAAGCTCCCGCTACACTGTCCCCATCAAACACTCCCAGGACGGGTACAGCACGGGGTTAGATACAGAGTAAAGCTCCCTCTACACTGTCCCTATCAAACACTCCCAGGACGGGTACAGCACGGGGTTAGATACAGAGTAAAGCTCCCTCTACACTGTCCCCATCAAACACTCCCAGGACAGGTAGGTACAGCATGGGGTTAGATACAGAGTAAAGGTCCCTCTACACTGTCCCCATCAAACACTCCCAGGACAGGTACAGCACGGGGTTAGATACAGAGTAAAGCTCCCTCTACACTGTCCCCATCAAACACTCCCAGGACAGGTACAGCACGGGGTTAGATACAGAGTAAAGCTCCCTCTGCACTGTCCCCATCAAACACTCCCAGGACAGGGACAGCACGGGTTAGAGACAGAGTAAAGCTCCCGCTACACTGTCCCCATCAGACACTCCCAGGACGGGTACAGCACGGGGTTAGATACAGAGTAAAGCTCCCTCTACACTGTCCCTATCAAACACTCCCAGGACGGGTACAGCACGGGGTTAGATACAGAGTAAAGCTCCCTCTACACTGTCCCCATCAAACACTCCCAGGACAGGTAGGTACAGCACGGGGTTAGATACAGAGTAAAGCTCCCTCTGCACTGTCCCCATCAAACACTCCCAGGACAGGGACAGCACGGGTTAGAGACAGAGTAAAGCTCCCGCTACACTGTCCCCATCAAACACTCCCAGGACGGGTACAGCACGGGGTTAGATACAGAGTAAAGCTCCCTCTACACTGTCCCCATCAAACACTCCCAGGACAGGTAGGTACAGCATGGGGTTAGATACAGAGTAAAGGTCCCTCTACACTGTCCCCATCAAACACTCCCAGGACGGGTACAGCACGGTGTTAGATACAGAGTAAAGCTCCCTCTACACTGTCCCCATCAAACACTCCCAAGACAGGTACAGCACGGGGTTAGATACAGAGTAAAGCTCCCTCTACACTGTCCCCATCAAACACGCCCAGGACAGGTACAGCACGGGGTTAGATACAGAGTAAAGCTCCCTCTACACTGTCCCCATCAAACACTCCCAGGACAGGTACAGCACGGGGTTAGATACAGATACATTGCCGCAGGAGGGGTTAAACCCTCTTTGCGGCTGTGGGGAATCCACTTGTATTGAGGAGGAATGCCATTTGGAATCTGGTCGGATGTTGAGGCTCTGAGCTGTGTGTCTGTATATGTTTGGTGTGTCTGGATCACTTGCTCAAACACCTGTTTAAGTGCAGCTTCAATGCCGATAAAGACTGGGTATGAGCCAGTGTGCAGAACATGCCAGAGTTTATAGCCAAAACCTACATACCGCTGTCGAGGGAGAAGTCAGCCCTTAAACAGCAGCCCAATCTAAATATTATCGCATTGTCTGGGCCCATTTTATGATGTGCTGCCTCAGGATCTGAACAGATTTGACATTCTGGGTTCCCCACATCGCTCTCTCTCTCCAAATGCTCTGTGGCCCTCTCTGTCTCTCTGTCTCTCTCTCTGTCTCTCTCTCTCTGTCTCCCTCCAAATTCCTGCAAATTCTGTGTCTCTCTCTGTCTGTCTCTCTGTCTCTGTCTCGGTCTCCCTCCAAATTCTGTGTCTCACTCTGTCTCTCTCTCTGTCTGTCTCTCTCTCGGTCTCCCTCCAAATTCTCTGTGTGTGTCTCTCTCTCTCTCTCTCTGTCTCTCTCTCTCTGTCTCTCTCTCTCTGTCTCTATCTCTGTCTCTCTCTCTGTGTCTCTGTCTCTCTCTCTGTCTCCCTCCAAATTCTCTGTCTCTCTGTCTCTCTCTGTGTCTCTCTCTCTCTCGGTCTCCCTCCAAATTCTCTGTGTCTCTCTCTCTGCCTCTCTCTCTCTGTCTCTATCTCTGTCTCTCTCTCTGTGTCTCTGTCTCTCTCTCTGTCTCCCTCCAAATTCTCTGTGTCTCTCTGTCTCTCTCTCTGTCTCTTTCTCTCTCTCTGTCTCTGTTTCTCTCTCTGTCTCTCTCTCTGTCTCTCTCTCTCTGTCTCTCTCTCTCCAATTTCTCTGTGTGTCTCTCTCTCTCTGTCTGTGTCTCTCTCTCCAATTTCTCTGTGTGTCTCTCTCTCTTTCTGTGTCTCTCTCTGTCTCTCTCTCAGTCTCTCTCTCTGTCTCTCTCTGTGTGTCTCTCTCTCTCTCTGTCTCTCTCTCCAATTTCTCTGTGTCTCTCTCTCTGTCTGTGTCTCTCTGTCTCTCTCTCCAATTTCTCTGTGTCTCTCTCTCTGTCTGTGTCTCTCTGTGTCTCTCTCCAATTTCTCTGTGTGTCTCTCTCTCTCTGTGTCTCTCTGTCTCTCTCTCTGTGTCTCTCTCCAATTTCTCTGTGTGTCTCTCTCTCTGTCTCTCTCTCTCTCTCACTCTCTCCAATTTATCCGTGTCTCTCTCTCTCTCTTACATAGATGATTTGGAGTTGGGGACCAAGGGCGATGTGTCCAAGTTTGCAGACGACACTAAGATGAGTGGTAAAGCAAAATGTGCAGAGGATACTGGAAGTCTGCAGAGGGATTTGGATAGGTTAGGTGAATGGGCTAGTGTGATGAATGGTATTGTATTACTGTACCCTTATCATCGTGTAAGGTGATGTCCCCTTTAAGACCGGGCTTGGAACCCTGGGGGACTCTGCCTCTGGCTCCGCCCACCTGGAAGTCGTATATAAGAGGCCGCCTTGTGGGCGGCACCCATTTAGCACCCGTCTCGGCACCAGGCTAGTTCTTAGCTTATTAAAGCCTTCTTTACCGTTTTACTCTCTAAGCGTCGTTATTGAGGGTACCTCAATTTATTAGACTAAATTAGATCAGGATGGACGCAGGCCTAAAACCAGAGAAGCTCAATCTGGAAGCACGGACACCGGAGGCATTGGAAATTTTTTAATACTGGCTCCGATGCTTCGAGGCCTACCTGGACTCCGCAGAGATTCCCATCCTGGGGCCGCGCACGCTGCGTCTACTCCACGCCCGGGTGAGTCACAGAATCTCCGCCACGCTCGAAAAGGCAACTACCTACGAAGAGGCAGTCGAGTTACTACGCAAGTGGTTTGTCAAACCCATCAACGAGGTACACGCCAGGCATCTGCTCTCCACCTGCCGGTAGCGCTCGGGGGAATCGCTAGACGAATTCGTCGAGAAACTCACCGCGCTGGCCAGGGACGGTGACCACCAGGATGTGACAGGGGAAGTCCATATGAACCTGCACATCAAAGATGCTTTTGTGTCCGGCATCCGCTCGACCTACATCCGGCAGCGGCTGCTCGAAAACGGGGCAAAAGACCTCCAGGACACGCTAACGCTCGCCTCCTCGCTGGATGTGGCCCGACATAATTTGGGCAGGTACCCCGCGGACTCTGCCAGCCCCCCCCGGACTTCCCCAGACTCAGCCACGTTACGGGCCTGCGCCACGCGGTGACCCGCTCACCATGGGGGCACACCGTGCTACTTCTGCGGGCAGGGCCAGCATCCACGCCCACGCTGCCCAGCCCGCTCTGCGATCTGCAGCGACTGCGGAAAGAAGGGACATTTTGCGAGGGTTTGCCTGGCCAGACCCAGGGGCCAGAAAAACAAAGAACAGCCGGCCCGAAAATCAGGCTCTCAGGCCCGCAGGCCTCGCAATGCGGCTGCGCATCGACCCAACACGTACCCTTCTGACGCGTCATCCGCCTCGTGCGAATCATGGGGGCGGCCATCTTGTCGGTGACCATCTTCTCGACCCGACACGTGCGACCGGCGGCGGCGGCCATTTTATGAAACCAACTGGGAGCGATCACCCTCGACCAAACGCGGCCAAAACAACTGCAGAACTCTATGATGCAGGTCCTGGTCAATGGGCGCGACACTCCATACCTTTTCGATTCCGGGAGTACGGAGAGCTTTATTCATCCAGAAACGGTAAGGTGCTGCTCCCTACGCACCCATCCCACATCCCAAACCATAGCCCTCGCATCTGGGTCCCACTCGGTACAAATCACGGGGTACTGTATCACGGATCTCTCGATCCAGGGCGCCAAATACACCCGTTTCAAACTGTATATCCTCCCTCACCTCTGTGCCCCCCTGCTGCTCGGACTGGATTTCCAGTGCAGCCACCGAAGCCTGACACTGAAGTTCGGCGGACCCTTGCCCCCCCCTCACGGTGTGCTGCCTTGCGACACTGAAAGTCGCACCCCCCTCGCTATTCGCGAACCTCACTCCCGACTGTAAGCCCGTCGCCACCAGGAGCCGGCGCTACAGTGCCCAAGATATGGCTTTTATCAAGTCAGAGGTCCAGCGTTTACTGGGAGAGGGGGTCATCGAGGCTAGCAACAGCCCCTGGAGAGCACAAGTGGGGGTAGACCGGTCCGGGGAGAAGAAACGGATGGTCGTGGATTATAGCCAGACCATAAACCGATTCACGCAGCTTGATGCGTACCCCCTTCCTCACATCGCGGAAATGGTAAATCGGATCGCCCAATACCGAGTCTTTTCCACGGTCGATCTCAAATCCGCCTACCACCAGCTCCCCATCCGACCAAAAGACCGCCTCTATACTGCCTTCGAAGCAGCCGGCCGGCTCTTCCACTTCCTCAGGGTCCCCTTTGGTGTCACAAATGGGGTCTCCGTCTTTCAAAGGGCGATGGACCAAATGGTGGACCAGTACGGTTTGCGGGCTACATACCCGTACTTGGACAATGTCACCATCTGCGGCCATGATCAGCAGGACCATGACGCTAACCTCAAAAAGTTCCTCCAGACCGCCCGGGCCCTTAACCTGACCTATAACGAGGGCAAATGCGTTTTCCACACCACCCGGCTGGCCATCCTCGGTTATGTCGTGGAAGACGGGGTCCTAGGTCCCGACCCCGACCGCATGCGCCCCCTTAAGGAACTCCCTCTCCCCCGCAGCCTCAAGGCCCTCAAACGGTGCTTGGGGCTTTTCTCCTATTACGCCCAGTGGGTCCCCAAGTATGCTGACAAAGCCTGCCCACTCCTAAAGACCACCACTTTTCCCCTCTCGGCTGAGGCCCAATTGGCCTTCAACCGCATCAAGGCCGACATCATCAAGGCCGCCATGCACGCGGTGGACGAAACCATCCCTTTCCAGGTAGAGAGCGATGCATCAGACATCGCCCTAGCTGCTACCCTCAATCAAGGAGGCAGACCAGTAGCGTTCTTCTCCCAAACCCTCACCGCCTCCGAGATTCGACACTCTGCAGTCGAAAAGGAGGCACAAGCCATTGTGGAGGCTGTGCGGTGCTGGAGACACTACCTCGCCGGTAGGAGGTTTACCCTCGTCACCGACCAATGGTCGGTCGCCTATATGTTCGATAACACGCAACGGGGCAAAATAAAAAATGATAAGATTTTGAGGTGGAGGATCGAACTCTCCACCTACTCGTACGATATCAAGTATCGTCCAGGGGAGCTCAACGAGCCCCCAGATGCCCTGTCCCGCGGCACGTGCGCCAACGCGCAGGAGGACCGCCTGCAAGCCATCCACAATGACATCTGCCACCCGGGGGTTACCCGGCTCGTCCATTTCATCAAGTCCCGCAACCTACCTTACTCAACCAAGGAGGTCAAGGCCATGGTCAGGGCCTGCCAGGTCTGTGCGGAGTGCAAACCGCACTTCTATCGGCCAGACAAGGTTCGGCTCGTGAAGGCCTCGGGCCCCTTTGAGCGACTGAGCGTGGACTTCAAGGGGCCCCTCCCGTCCACCAACTGTTATGCCTATTTCCTCACCGTGATCGATGAGTTGTCCCGTTTCCCATTCGCCATTCCCTGCACCGACATGACCTCAGCCACGGTGATTAAGGCACTGCACAGCAACTTCACCCTGTTCGGTTTCCCTGCTTATATCCACAGCGACCGGGGTAAGGTGGAGAGGGAGAACGCGACCGTGTGGAAGGCTGTCCTTCTGGCCCTGCGGACGAGAAGTCTCCCAACCACCCGCTGGCAGGAGGTCCTACCCGATGCCCTACAGTCCATTAGGTCACTCCTCTGCACGGCCACGAATACGACCCCTCACAACCGTTTGTTTCTCTTCCCCAGGAAGTCTACCTCGGGGGTCTCGCTTCCACCTTGGCTGACGGCTCCGGGACCTGTTCTTCTCCGGAGGCACGCGAGGAGCCATAAAACGGACCCCCTGGTCAAAAAGGTCCGACTGCTCCACGCCAACCCCAGTTACGCCTACGTGGAGTACTCCGACGGCAGGCAAGATACGGTTTCCCTCCGGGATCTGGCGCCCGCTGGTTCCCCCACTACAGACGCCCCCTCCCGCGCCGCTCCCCTGTGGGACCCGGCACCCACAACACCCCCTTCCCCCCGGTCCCACTCCCCGTCGATGGACACCGACCGCGCACGCCCCCTAGCGCCCCCCCCCCCCACTCTACACACCCCGCCATCGCCGGCCCCGCTACCCCCAACCCCAGCTATTTCCCCTGCGCCCCGATCCTCTACCCCGACCCCGACCAAGGCTCCGACCATCCTGCTCCCGGACGTACCCTCAACTAAGACGTCCGTGTCCGCCGCACCGCCGCCCGAGCTGAGGAGGTCGATGAGGACGATCAGGGACAAATGGACTTATGATGGCACTTCATGAGTCGCAAAAAGTTGGTTTTCAGGTGCAACAGGTGATTAAGAAGGCAAATGGAGTTTTGTCCTTCATTGCTAGAGGGATGGAGTTTAAGACTAGGGAGGTTATGCTGCGAGTGTATAAGGTGTTAGTGAGGCCACACCTGGAGTATTGTGTTCAGTTTTGGTCTCCTTACTTGAGAAAGGACGTACTGGCACTGGAGGGTGTGCAGAGGAGATTCACTAGGTTAATCCCAGAGCTGAAGGGGTTGGATTACGAGGAGAGGTTGAGTCGACTGGGACTGTACTCGTTGGAATTTAGAAGGATGAGGGGGATCTTATAGAAACATAAAAGATTATGAAGGGAATAGATAGGATAGATGCGGGCAGGTTGTTTCCACTGGCGGGTGAAAGCAGAACTAGGGGGCATAGCCTCAAAATAAGGGGAAGTAGATTTAGGACTGAGTTTAGGAGGAACTTCTTCACCCAAAGGGTTGTGAATCTATGGAATTCCTTGCCCAGTGAAGCAGTAGAGGCTCCTTCATTAAATGTTTTTAAGATAAAGATAGATAGTTTTTTGAAGAATAAAGGGATTAAGGGTTATGGTGTTCGGGCCGGAAAGTGGAGCTGAGTCCACAAAAGATCAGCCATGATCTCATTGAATGGTGGAGCAGGCTCGAGGGGCCAGATGGCCTACTCCTGCTCCTAGTTCTTATGTTCTCTCTCTCTCTCTCACATTTCTCTCTCTCTCTCTCACATTTCTCTGTCTCTCTCTCTCTTTCCAATGTGTCTGACTCTCTCTTTCTCTGTGTCTCTCTCTCTGTCTGTGTTTCTCTCTGTCTCTCTCTCCCCAATTTCTCTGTGACTCTCTCTTTCATAGAATTTACAGTGCAGAAGGAGGCCATTCGGCCCATCGAGTCTGCACCGGCTCTTGGAAAGAGCCCCCTACCCAAGGTCCACACCTCCACCCTATCCCCATAACCCAGTAACCCCACCCAACACTAAGGGCAATTTTGGACACTAAGGGCAATTTATCACGGCCAATCCACCTAACCCGCACATCTTTGGACTGTGGGAGGAAACCGGAGCACCCGGAGGAAACCCACGCACACACGGGGAGGATGTGCAGACTCCGCACAGACAGTGACCCAAGCCGGAATCGAACCAGGGACCCTGGAGCTGTGAAGCAATTGTGCTATCCACAAGGCTACCGTGCTACCCCTTTCTGTCTCTCCAATTTCTCTGTCTCTCTCTCTCTCTTTCTCTCTCTGGCTCTCCAATTTCTCTGTGTCTCTCTCGC
>NC_092725.1:13437325-13449825 GCF_047496885.1 Scyliorhinus torazame | reverse complement strand
ACGTACAGAACTCTTAATCAGGGACGCTTTTGTCACGGGCATGGGGTCGGCGTACATCCGCCAGCGCCTCTTAGAAGGGGACCTTGCGGCGACCAGGCAACTCGGGAACCCGCTAACGGTAGCCTCCCGTAACGTACAGTCGTACGCCCCGAACCGCACGGCGCCATCATGGACATCGTGGGCCCCACCAGCGGCCGCCCCCAGCCAACCCCAGTCCTGCGTCGCGCGGCAGCCAGCCAACCCCGGGGGGCCCAAATGCTATTCCTGCGGACAAGCAAAGCACCCCCCGGCAGCGCTGCCCGGCGCGGAGCGCGCTCTGCAAGACCTGCGGGAAGACGGGACATTTTGCTGCGGTGTGCCAGGCCCGGCCGATCGCCGCTGTAACCAGGCCCATTGGTCCTGCACCCCCCACGTGCGGCCCGTGGGCGCCGCCATCTTCCCCCGCATCAGACCTCGTGCAGCCCGTGGGCGCCGCCATCTTTAATGCCGCCCGCCATGTGCGCCCCGTGGGCGCCGCCATCTTCGGCGCCATTTTGGAAGGCGCCTCAAGACCCCCCCTGGTCGTCGGGAACTTCATCTGGCCGTTCATCTCCTTCCACCGCCGCCGGTCAGCCCGGATCCTACCAGCACCAGCCGCAGCTCACCGCCATCACGCTCGACCAGTCCCGGCCTCACAACCTCGCAACCGCGACGACGACGGTGAAAGCCGCTGGGCACAAGACTTCCTGCCTCCTTGGCTCCGGGAGCACGGAGAGCTTCATCCACCCCTCTACGGTAAGGCGCTGCTCCCTCGCGGTACACCCCGTCACCCAGAGAATCTCCCTGGCCTCCGGATCCCACTCCGTGGAGATCCGGGGGTACTGCATCGCGACCCTCACCGTCCAGGGCGTGGAGTTCAGCGGCCTCCGCCTCTATGTCCTCCCCAACCTCTGCGCTGCCTTGTTACTCGGCCTGGACTTCCAAAGTCTAACTCTAAAATTCGGCGGCCCCCTCACCGTATGCGATCTCACGACCCTTAAGGTCGACCCGCCTTCCCTGTTTGCGAACCTCACCCCGGATTGCAAACCCGTCGCCACCAGGAGCAGACGGTACAGCGCCCAGGACCGGACCTTTATCAGGTCCGAGGTCCAGCGGCTGCTACGGGAAGGTATCATCGAGGACAGCAACAGCCCCTGGAGAGACCAAGTGGTAGTTGTAAAGACTGGGGAGAAACACAGGATGGTCATTGACTACAGCCAGACCATCAATCGGTACACGCAGCTCGACGCGTACCCCGTCCCACGCATATCTGATATGGTCAATCAGATTGCACAGTACCGGGTCTTTTCCACAGTGGACCTGAAATCTGCCTACCACCAGCTCCCCATTCGCAAGGCGGACCGCCAATACACTGCGTTCAAGGCAGACGGCCGCCTTTACCACTTCCTTAGGGTTCCCTTCGGCGTCACTAATGGGGTCTCGGTCTTCTAACGTGAGATGGACCGAAGAATGGTTGACCGGTACGGACTGCGGGCCAACTTCCCGTGCCTGGACAACGTCACCATCTGCGGCCACGACCAGCAGGACCACGACCCGATCCTCTTCAAATTTCTCCACACCGCCAAACTCCTTAACCTCACGTTCAATAAGGAGAAGTGCGTGTTCCGCACCAACCGCTTAGCCATCCTTGGCTATGTTGTGGAAAATGGAGTTCTTGGGCCCGATCCCGACCGCATGCCCCCCCCTCATGGAACTCCCCCTCCCCCACTGCCCCAAGGCCCTCAAACGCTGCCTGGGGTTTTTCTCCTATTATGCCTAGTGGGTCCCTAACTATGCGGACAAGGTCCACCCACTCATTCAATCCACCCTTTTCCCCCTGACGGCCGAGGCTCACCAGGCCTTCAACCGCATCAAGGCCGACATCGCCAAGGCCGCGCTGCACGCGGTCGACGAGTCCCTCCCCTTTCAGGTCGAGAGCGATGCAGCAGACGTCGCTCCGGCCGTCACCCTCAACCAGGCGGGTAGGCCCGTGGCATTCTTTTCCCGCACCCTCCATGCCTCCGAAATTCGGCACTCCTCCGTCGAAAAGGAGGCCCAAGCCATCGTGGAAGTTGTGCGGCACTGGAGGCATTACCTGGCCGGCAGGAGATTCACTCTCCTCACTGACCAACGATCGGTAGCCTTTATGTTTAATAATACGCAGCGGGGCAAAATCAAAAATGATAAAATCTTAAGGTGGAGGATCGAGCTCTCTGTCGTGTTGGGTGCTCTGCTACACAAACAAACCAACACGGGTGTAGACGGTACAACTCTGTTTTATTATTCTGTACAATAATAACTATCAACTGCTGGCTGTGGTTCGTACTTCACCAGTTAACCTGTGGACACAGCCTTAGCACTATCTTAGAGAGGCACTCAGCACATGCTGTATGTCTGAGTGGTGCGCTGTGAGCTCTGTGCCCTGAGCTGTCTCCTGCTGGAATGAGCAGGAACTGTGGTGTTCCCTGTTTTATAGTGCGTGTGTTCTCACTGGTGATTGGCTGTGATGTTGCGTGTGTGTTGATTGGTCCGTCGACCTGTCCATCCGTGTGTGTGTGTGATTGCACCATGATATGTTAATGTGGATATCATGACACTCTCCACCTACAATTACGAGATTTTGTATCGCCCCGGGCAGCTCAACGAGCCCCCCGATGCCCTATCCCGAGGTACATGTGCCAGCGGACAAGTGGACCGACTCCGGGCCCTACACGATGGTCTCTGTCACCCGGGGGTCACCCGGTTCTTTCACTTCATAAAGGCCCGCAATCTGCCCTACTCCATTGGGGAGGTCAGGGCGGTAACCAAAGACTGCCAGGTCTGCGCGGAGTGCAAACCGCACTTCTACTGGCCAGACTGTGCGCGCCTGGTGAAGGCCTCCCGTCCCTTTGAACGCCTCAGCGTGGACTTCAAAGGGCCCCTCCCCTCCACCGACCGTAACACATATATTCTCAGTGTGGTCGATGAGTACTCCAGATTCCCCTTCGCCATCCCATGCCCCGATATGACGTCTGCCACCGTCATTAAAACACTCAACAGCATCTTCGCCCTGTTCGGTTTCCCCGCTTACGTCCGCAGCGACCGGGGATCCTCCTTTATGAGCGATGAGCTGCGTCAGTTCCTGCTCGGCAAGAGCATCGCCTCGAGCAGGACGACCAGCTACAACCCCCGGGGAAACGGGCAGATGGAGACTGCCATCAAAAGACTATCTCTTGATCATTTGGCAAATTCAGAATTATAAATGTTCTCAGTAGTGAATGTAAACGTGATGTGCTTCCGGTAAAAGGTGTTTTAAGTCTTCTGGATGTTAAAAACGAAAGCTTAAAAGATTACTTCGTGTTGTAGTCCTTGGCGGTTGTATCTGAATTAATGGTTGCTAAGATGTTCATTGTATGTTTTAAAAAGGTTCACTTGAGTTCATAGAATAAACATTGTTTTGTTTTATAAAATACTTTTCCATTTCTGCTGTACCACACCTGGAGAGTGGGCCGTGTGCTCCCCATACCACAATCTATTAAACGTTGTGGGTCAGGGGAACTCCATGATACACTTTGGGGTTCTCGAAACCCTGGCCCAGAACATAATGCTTTGATTATTTACATGTTTAATGTCCATCTTTCTTCTGTGCCTTGTCGACCGTCGAAGCACCGTTTGAAGTTGTGAGTTTGACTGGTCCTCAACAGTCGCTGAAGATGGTTCCTGTTGTGTTTCTGCGTTTTGCACACCTTCAGCTTGTTGTGTTTCCGTGTGCGCAGGTAGCGTTTGTTCAGTTGTCCTGAGGTTGCTTTCAACACCATCCGGTGGTCCTGAAACAAGGGGTTGTTGAGGAGGAAGTGGACGATGGGAAGGCATAGAGGTGGGGGAGGATCAATGAACAAAGAAAAGTACAGCACAGGAACAGGCCCTTCGGCCCTCCCAGCCTGCGTTGACCATGCTGCCCGTCTAAACTAAAACCGTCTGCACTTCTGGGGTCCGTATCCCTCTATTCCCATCCTATTCATGTATTTGTCAAGATGCCCCTTAAATGTCACTATCGTCCCTGCTTCCACTACCTCCTCTGGTAGTGAGTTCCAGGCACACACTACCCTCTGCGTAAAAAACTTGCCTCGTACATTTACTCTAAACCTTGCCCCTCTCACCTTAAACCTATGCCCCCTAGTAATTGACCCCTCTACCCTGGGGAAAAGCCTCTGACTATCCACTCTGTCTATGCCCCTCATAATTTTGTAGACCTCTATCAGGTCTCCCCTCAACCTCCTTCGTTCCAGTGAGAACAAACCGAGTTTATTCAACCGCTCCTCATAGCTAATGCCCTCCATACCAGGCAACATTCTGGTAAATCTCTTCTGCACCCTCTCTAAAGCCTCCACATCCTTCTAGTAGTGTGGCGACCAGAATTGAACACTATACTCCAAGTGTGGCCTAACTAAGGTTCTATACAGCTGCAACATGACTTGCCAATTCTTATACTCAATGCCCCGGCCAATGAAGGCAAGCATGCCATATGCCTTCTTGACTACCTTCTCCATCTGTGTTGCCCCTTTCAATGACCTGTGGACCTGTACACCTAGATCTCTCTGACTGTCAATAGTCTTGAGGGTTCTACCATTCACTGTATATTCCCTACCTGCATTAAACCTTCCGAAATGGAAGGGGATGATGGGAATGGGTAGGGGAGTGGAGGGAAGATGGGAGGGGAGGAGGGGTGGATGAGGAAGGGGAGTGAAACCATAGTGAGTTGCTCTTGCGTTGAGCTAGTATGGACCGAAAGGGCCAGAGTGGTCTCTGGGCAGCGTATTCAATACCGGTTTGTGTAGCCTCTGGCTGAGCTGGTAAATTGAGGCCAAGTGGTGAGAAAGACATTGCCAAGCTTGACTCACCAGCGACAGGGGGATGTGGAAGATCACATTCGGAAAATAATCCCATTCCAGGCCAGTATCCCTGTGGGACTGGACGGCACTCCCAGAAAGATTCCTGGCGATGGGATCTTCGAGGCTTTTGAAAGGCTGACGGTATGACCTGGAGTCCTCGCCGAGCCATTAGACTGACTGATCCCCTGTGGACTGGCTTGGCAGGCTTCCTGTCAAACTAGGCCGCTCCCGTTGCCAGGCAGCTGTGGGAGCTGGCTCAGCATCCATTCGGAGAATTCTGGAACATTGGAGACATGGGAAAGGCGGAGAGTGAGAGCGAGGCAGAGAGAGAGAGACAGAGAGGGACAGTGAAGGGGAGAGAGAGAGACAGACAGGCAGAGGGAGATAGAGAGACAGAGATAGAGGGAGAGGGAAACAGAGGGAGAGGGAGACACACAAGGAAAGAGAGCCAGAGAGAGGGACAGAGAGGGGAGAGAGAGAGAGAAAGAGAGAACAAGGGAGACAGAGATAGAGAGACCGTGAAAGAGAGGGAGACAGAGAGCAAGGGAGACATAGAAGGAAAGAGAGAGAAAGAGGGACAGAGAGGGGGAGGGGGAGAGAAGGACAGAGAGGAAGAAGGAGGGAGAAAGAGAGACAGAGGGAGAGAGAGAGAGAGAAAGAAAGAATGAGGGAGAGGGACAGAGGGACAGAGAGCGAGGGACAGTGAAAGAGAGGGAGACAGAGAGCGAGGGAGACACAGAAGGAAAGAGAGGCAGAAAGAGTGACGGAGAGGGAGAGAAGCACAGAGAGGAAGAGGGAGGGTGAGAGATAGAGGCAGAGAGGGCCGGAGGGAGGCAGGGGTGAGAGGCAGGCAGAGAGAGGCAGGGAAAGAGAGAAACAGAAGGGGAGAGGCAGAAGGAGAGAAGGACAGAACGAGAGAGGCAGAGGGAGAGAGAGGCAGAAGGGCAGAGAGGGAGAGAGAGATTGCGGTATTATAGGTATTACGGTACCTGATAGGCTGGAGCACCATTGGTGGAAACTGTATGTTTTCTATTGGTTAGGATTAGGATGTATGGTAGCTCCGCCCTGCTAGGCGGAGTATAAGAGCCCGTGCCACCCCAGCAGCCCTCATTCTGTACCCGAGCTGCTGGGGGAAACATCTAGCTTATTAAAGCCTTCAGTTGGACGACAACCTCGCTTTAGTGGTCCTTGATCGTGCATCAGAGAGAGAGAGAGAGAGAGAGAGAGTGAGAGTGAGAGAGAGAGAGAGACAGAGAGACAAAGAGGCAGAGAGGGAGAAAGAACGGGAGAGGGAAATGGAGACACAGTGAGGCACTCGCCCTTTCTGTCTCTCTGTCCCGCTCTCCCTCTCTGTCCCGTTCTCCCTCTCTATTCATCTCCCCCTCTCTGTAATGCTCTCTCTCTGTCTGTCCCTCCCTTTCTCTCTCTCCCTCTTTGCGCCTCTCATTCTGCGCCCTACCCTCATAATCTTGTGCACCTCGATCAGACATTCCCCCTCAGCATTCTCTGCTCCGAGGAAAACGGCCCCGGCCTATCCAGCCAGTCTCCATAGCTGAAACGCTCCATCCCAGGCAACGTCCTGGTGAATCTCCTCTGCACCCCCTCCAGTACAATCACATCCTTCCAAGAATGCGGCGACCAGAATAAGACACAGTGCTCCAGCTGTGACCTCACCAACGTTCTGTACAGCGCCGACATAACCTCTCTGCTCGAATAATCTACGTCGCGGTTAATGCAGGCAAGGGTCCCATTCTCCCACTCAAAGCCCAAGGACAAGCGGGACATTCTGGATGGATAACTGAGTACATTCCTGCACGAGAGAGAAATCCATTCACAAACAGCAAGAATGTGAAGGGTACGCGATTCATTCTGGCAGCCCAGACTGTGAAGGGAGCGATTATCCATCCCCTCAGATACCTGCCAACACCAGCAACCACAATCCAAACGGAAAATACTGCGGAGAGATTAGCACAAATCCAGAAACTAGATTGGAGACAGATGGCCCAGGAGTTAACGACATTTTGATGGGGTCAGTGCAGAGGGAGCTTTACTCTGTATCTAACACCGTGCTGTACCTGTCCTGGGAGTGTTTGATGGGGACAGTGTAGCGGGAGCTTTACTCTGTATCTAACCCCGTGCTGTACCTGTCCTGTGAGTGTTTAATGGGGACAGTGTAGCGGGAGCTTTACTCTGTATCTAACCCCGTGCTGTACCTGTCCTGTGAGTGTTTGATGGGGACAGTGTAGAGGGAGTTTTACTCTGTATCTAACCCCGTGCTGTACCTGTCCTGGGGGTGTTTGATGGGGACAGTGTAGAGGGAGCTTTACTCTGTATCTAACCCCGTGCTGTACCTGCCCTGGGAGTGTTTGATGGGGACAGTGTAGAGGGAGCTTTACTCTGTATCTAACCCCGTGCTGTACGTGTCCTGGGAGTGTTTGATGGGGACAGTGTGGAGGGAGCTTTACTCTGTATCTAACCCCGTGCTGTACCTGTCCTGGGGGTGTTTGATGGGGACAGTGTAGAGGGAGCTTTACTCTGTATCTAACCCCGTGTTGTACCTGTCCTGGGACTGTTTGATGGGGACAGTGCAGAGGGAGCTTTACTCTGTATCTAACCCCGTGCTGTACCTGTCCTGGGTGTTTGATGGGGACACTGTAGAGGGAGCTTTACTCTGTATCTAACCCCGTGCTGTACCTGTCCTGGGAGTGTTTGATGGGGACAGTGTAGAGGGAGCTTTACTCTGTATCTAACCCCGTGCTGTACCTGTCCTGGGAGTGTTTGATGGGGACAGTGTAGAGGTAGCTTTACACTGTGTCTAACCCCGTGCTGTACCTGTCCTGGGAGTGTTTGATGGGGACAGTGTAGAGGCAGCTTTACTCTGTATCTAACCCCGTGCTGTACCTGTCCTGGGAGTGTTTGATGGGGACAGTGTAGAGGGGGCTTTACTCTGTATCTAACCCCGTGCTGTACCTGCCCTGGGAGTGTTTGATGGGGACAGTGTAGAGGCAGCTTTTCTCTGTATCTAACCAATTTCTTTTGATCCCGAAGTTGGGAATGTCCCAGTCTCCAGAGATTTGCCTCTCTCTGCTCAATCCAATGTTTCTAATCTGGAAACACTTTGGATCTCAAGTCATTCTTCAAGTCGGCTAATTCCAATTACTCATGTTGTGATGTCATTGGACCTGTGCCACGGGGCCGACCTCATCTAACCCTCTCCCAAATCCTGATCATTTACTGGAGGAACTCTCCCCCTTTCTCTCTCTCTACTTGCCTCAATCTCCTCGCTCTCTCTAAATCTCTCCCTGCCTTCTCTCTCACTCCCTATCTCTTCATACTTTGCTACCTGTCTATCTCCCTGTCACCCTCTCTGTCTCGGTCCCTGTCGCCCTCTCTGTCTCCCTCCCGGTCACCCTCTCTGTCTCCCTCCCGGTCACCCTCTCCGTCACATTCTCTGTCCCCCCTCCTCATCTCCCTCCCGTCTCCCTCTCCATCTCCTTGCCTTTCTCCGTCTCTGCCTCCCTCTCTCTATCTCCCTCTTCCCATCTCCCTCTCTGATGCACGATCAATTAAACTCAAAGACGAGGTTGTATCATAACTGAAGGCTTTAATAGACTAGATCTGTTCCCCAGCAGCTTCGGTACAGAATGAGGGCTGCTGGGACGGCACCAGTTCTTATACCCCACCTGTCAGGGCGGAGCTACATACCAAACAGCCAATGGTAAACTCCAAGGTTTACCCAATGGTCTACAGCCTCTCGGGTACTGCAATACCTGATAATACCACATTCACCCCCTGTTAAAAAAGAGTCCGGCGGGGGTGGTGGCCAGTGGTTACAATTGCATTTAACATGGTATGATCAGATATGGAGGTACCGTGATACCTCCTTACAGGGTTGTCGAGAATATTTACATAGAATTACATAGAACATACAGTGCAGAAGGAGGCCATTCGGCCCATCGAGTCTGCACCGACCCACATTAATCCCTCACTTCCACCTTATCCCCGCAACCCAATAACCCCTCCCAACCCTTATGGACACTACGGGTAATTTAGCATGGCCAATCCACCTAACCTGCACGTCTTTGGACTGTGGGAGGAAACCGGAGCACCCGGAGGAAACCCACGCGGACACGGGGAGAACATGCAAACTCCGCACAGACAGTGACCCAGCAGGGAATCGAACCTGGGACCCTGGCGCTGTGAAGCCACAGTGCTAATCACTTGTGCTACCGTGCTGCCCTTTAGTTACAGTCACAGTGAAGCAATCAGTCGGCCGGGTGGCCTGGTCGTCCTCCTGGATCGTCTGAGCCTCGGTGGTGACTCCGGTGGGGGTCCAGGTGGTTGCGACTCCGGGAGCGTGGTTTCGGCCTCCCTGGCAGCTTCGTCACCCCTAGGCGGCGCTGGTGGGGCAAATGGTTGTCACGAGAGGGGTGCGCCTGTAGGGGGCGTCGGTGGGTGGTATGGCCTAGGTAGGAGCGGCGGGAGGACCGACCTCCCAGTGAGGTGCTGTGGGGGGGGAGGGGGTGGGGGTAATGGTTCGGGTGCGCGTGGGGTTCCGGCGGGCGCCAATCCCGGAGGGAGACTGTATCTTGCCGGCCGTCAGGGAACGCCACGTAGGCGTACTGGGGGTTAGCGTGCAGCAGGTGGACCCTCTCGACCAACGTGTCCGACTTGTGCGACAACTCGTGCTTCCGAAGCAGGATGGGTCCGGGTGTCGCTAGCCAGGTTGGGAGCGAGGTCCCGGAGGAGGACTTCCTGGGGAAGACAAGGAGACGTTCGTGAGGTGTCTGATTGGTGGTCGTACAGAGCAGTGACCGGATGGAATGGACGGTGACCGGGAGGACTTCCTGCCAGCGGGAGACTGGGAGGTTCCTGGACCGAAGGGCCAGCAGGACGGTCTTCCAGACTGTTCCATTCTCCCTCTCTACCTGTCCGTTACCCCGGGGGTTGTAACTGGTCGTCCTGCTCGAGGCGATGCCCTTGCTGAGCAGGAATTGACGCAGTTCGTCGCTCATGAAGGAGGACCCCCTATCACTGTGTATGTAAGCGGGGAACCCGAACAGTGCAAAGATGCTATGGAGGGCCTTGATGACGGTGGTTGCGGTCATGTCGGGGCAGGGGATGGCGAATGGGAACCGGGAGTACTCGTCAATCAGGTTCAGGAAGTACGTGTTGCGGTCGGTGGACGGCATGCTGAGGCGTTCAAAGGGACGGGAAGCCTTTATCAGGTGCGCTTTCTCTGGCCGGTAGAAGTGCGGTTTGCACTCCGCGCAGATTTGGCAGTCCCTGGTGACTGTCCTGACCTCCTCGATGGAGTAGGGCAGGTTGCGGGTCTTGATAAAATGGAAAAAGCGAGTGGCCCCCGGGTGGCAGACGTCCTCGTGGAGGGCTCGGAGGCGGTCCACTTGTGCGGTGGCACACGTGCCGCGGGACAGGGCATCGGAAGGTTCGTTTAGCTTCCCAGGACGGTACAAGATCTCGTAGTTGTAGGTGGAGAGTTCTATCCTCCACCGCAAGATCTTGTCGTTCTTAATCTTGCCCCGCTGCGCATTATCGAACATGAATGCCACCGACCGCCGGCCAGGTAATGCCTCCAATGTCGCACAGCTTCTACTATGGCCTGGGCCTCCTTTTCCACTGAGGAGTGGCGGATTTCGAAAGCATGGAGGGTACGGGAGAAGAAGGCCACGGGTCTGCCCGCTTGGTTGAGGGTGCCCGCCAGAGCTACGTCGGACGCATCGCTCTCGACCTGGAAGGGGGGGGACTCGTCGATGGTGCGCATCGTGGCTTTAGCAATGTCTGCTTTGATGCGGCAGAAGGCCTGGCAGGCCTCCGTCGACAGGGGGAAGGTTGTGGACTGGATTAGGGGTCGGGCTTTGTCTGCGTAATTGGGGACCCACTGGGCGTAATAACTGAAAAACCCGAGGCAGTGTTTCAGGGCCTTGGGGCAGTGAGGGAGGGGGAACTCCATAAGGGGGCGCATGCGTTCGGGGTCGGGGCCTATAACTCCATTTCGCACTACGTAGCCAAGGATGGCTAGGCGGTCGGTGCGGAACACGCACTTATCCTTATTATACGTTAAGTTAAGGATTTTCGCGGTCTGGAGAAATTTGCGGAGGTTGGTGTCGTGGTCCTGCTGGTCATGGCCGCAGATGGTGACGTTATCAAGATACGGAAACGTTGCGCGTAAGCCGTACCGGTCAACCATTCGGTCCATCTCTCGCTGGAAGACCGAGACCCCGTTCGTGACACCGAAGGGAACCCTTAAAAAGTGATAGAGTCGCCCATCTGCTTCGAAGGCAGTGTACTGGCGGTCACCATTACGGAGGGGTAGCTGGTGGTAAGCGGACTTGAGATCCACCGTGGAGAAGACCTTGTATTGCGCGATCCTGTTTACCAGGTCGGATATGCGGGGGAGAGCGTACGCATCCAGCTGCGTAAACCTGTTGATGGTCTGGCTATAGTCAATGACCATCCTACGTTTCTCCCCGGTCTTTACCACCACTACTTGAGCCCTCCAGGGGCTGTTGCTCACTTCGATGAACCCTTCCCTCAGCAGCCGTTGGACCTCTGACCTGATGAAGGTCCGGTCCTGGGCGCTGTACCGTCTGCTCCTGGTGGTACGGGTTTGCAATCCGGGGTGAGGTTCGCAAACAGGGAAGGCGGGTCGACCTTAAGGGTCGCGAGGCCGCAGACAGTAAGGGGGGTATAGGGCCCACCGAATTTAAAAGTCAGGCTTTGCAAGTTATATTGGAAGTCCAACCCCAGGAGGGTAGCCGCGCAGAGGTGCGGCAGGACGTACAGGCGGAAATTGTTGAATTCCCGGCCTTGGACAGTGAGGTTTGCGAGGCAGAACCCCTTTATCCCCACTGAGTGTGACCCTGAGGCCAGGGAGATCCTTTGGTTTACAGGGTGGGTAACAAGTGAACAGCGCCTTACCGTGTCGGGGTGTATAAAGCTCTCCGTGCTCCCAAAGTCAATCAGGCAGGACGTCTCGTGGCCGTTGAGGAAGACGGTCGTCGTTGTTGTCGCGAGTGTCCGAGGTTGATTTTGGTCCAGCGTCACCAAGGCCAGATGAAGCAGTTGCGAGTTCTGATCGGGCAGCGTGTAGTCGGCCGTGCTGGGGGCCTGGGTCCCCATCCAAGATGGCGTCTCCCATGGATCGCACATGGTGGTCGGGGATAGACAAAATGGCGGCAGGGATGGACAAAATGGTGGCGCCCATCCGTCCAGCGTGGTGTCTGAGGGGCAAGATGGCCACGCCCGTGGGTCGGGCGTGGCCCTAGGATAGGGGAGTGGCAGGGAGTGCTGGCCGCCTGGGACCCGAAGGGAAGGTTGCCGCGGCGGTCCGGAGTCGCTGGAGACCGCGGCCACGGCTCGTGCCTGGCAGACCCCCACAAAATGGCCCTTCTTGCCGCACCCTTTGCAGGTGGAGGCGCGGGCCGGGCAGCGCTGGCGGGGGTGCTTCGCCTGCCCGCAGAAGAAGCAGCGGGGCCCAACGGAGTTAGCGGGCCGCCTTACAGCGCAGGCCTGCGGGGACTCGGGGAAGGGCGGTGGGGCTGCCGCTGGGGGATGCCATGCAGCGGTCGGGTACATAGGACTGCGCGTTTC
>NC_092725.1:13407325-13432325 GCF_047496885.1 Scyliorhinus torazame | reverse complement strand
TGGACACAGGAGTGCTTCCCTCAGCTCCACCCGGCGGTGAAGGGCCAGCGCGAGTAGGCCCCTACGGAACCAGCCCGCTCGCCGATTAGTAGGCCCTATCGCGGGCCAGGCCACCGTGGGGGGCCCCCCAGGGTTGGATCACCCCGCCTCCCCCCCCACCACCCTCCAGGACAGTTCACGTCGGCGGGACTGGGCCAAACCCGTCGGGACCCAGAGAATCGCCGGGGGTGGAGGGGGGGGGGGGGGCGGCGGGGGGGAGAGCGCCGTCAACGGACCCTGACCGGCGGCACGGCGGGAGTCCGACGCCCGCAAAACGGCGCCGGAGAATAGGGAAGCCGCCGTCGGGGCGGGATTCGCGCCCCCCCCCCCCCCCCCCCCGCGAGGATGCTCCGACCCGGCGCAGGTTCGGAGGATCCCGGTCAAAGTGTCTCTCCAGAAACATGGAAGTCTGAATGTAAACCTCGAGCTGGAGGCTCTACCACTTTCCCCCCCTTCTGTGTTAGTCTGTCTTGTGTGTGGGTGTAGAGAGTGGGACCGTGAAAGGGGGTAGTAGGCTTCTCATTACCCAGTTACGTTTATGGCATATTGTGTGACCGTTCTTGAAATTAATGAACAGTAATCGCGTTTCAACTTACAAACCTGACGAGTGACATTATTGGGCAGCTAAGGGCCACAGACTTTGGGAATTTTAATCAGGATTAGTGGTTAGTTGACTTCTGACCCGGGGGCCTGTGGGGCTGGGGTTGACCGTGTCCCAGCCCAGGGTGGTTGTTGCCAACCTGCTCCAACGCTCTGCCCCAGCTGACGAAACGGGGTGTGCCAGCGAGGGTTAATGGACTTCAGGAACCCCATTGGCTCTCCCTGGGTTGCCCGCAGATCGCCCCAGGAGTTTTCCACTTTCTCTCTCATACCCAGGCAGACCTGATCCCCGGCGATTCCCTCAGGCAAACTCTACAAACCCTGAAAGCTGCCATCATTTCAATCGACCTCTGCAATGACCTCGTTCTCCACGTTCTGCCATCGCTCCAGCATCCATTAGTTCCCTTCACTCGACCCTTGGTGGCCGTGTATTCAGCTGCCACTGGGAGGGGGGGGGGCACACTTTGGGATTCCCTCCCAAAACCTCCTCGCATCTCACTCTTTGTCCCTCTCAACATTTTGAAATTCTCATCCTCGTTTTCATATCCATCCATGGCCCTCGCTTCCCCCTCCCCATCTCTACAACCCTCCCTATCTCTGTAACCTCCTCCAACCCCTAAACCCCTCCCTATCTCTATAACCTCCTCCAGCCCCTACAACCCTCCCTATCTCTGTAACTTCCTCCAGCCCCTACAACCCTCTCTATCTCTGTAGATTCCTCCAGCCCCTATAACCTGCCCTATCTCTGTAACCTCCTCCGGCCCCTACATCCCTCCCTATCTCTGTAACCACCTCCAGCACCTACAAACCTCCCTATCTCTGTAACCGCCTCCAGCCTGACAACCCTCCCTATCTCTGTCACCTCCTCCAGTTACCCACAACCCTCTCTATCTCTGTAACTTCCTCCAGCCCCTACAAACCTCCCTATCTCTGTAACCGCCTCCAGCCCCTACGTCCCTCCCTATCTCTGTAACCTCCTCCAGCCCCTACACCCTTCCCTATCTCTGTAACCTCCTCCAGCCCTTACAACCCTCCCTATCTCTGTAACCTCCTCCAGCCCCTACAACCCGCCCTATCTCTGTAACCTCCTCCAGCCCCTACGTCCCTCCTTATCTCTATAACCTCCTCCAGCCCCTACAACCCTCTCTATCTCTGTAAATTCCTCCTGCCCCTACAACCCTCCCTATCTCTGTAACCTCCTCCGACCCCAACAAACCTCCCTATCTCTGTAACCACCTCCAGCCCGACAACCCTCCCTATCTCTGTCACCTCCTCCAGCCCCAACAAACTTCCCTATCTCTGTAACTTCCTCCAGCCCCTAAACCCCTCCCTATCTCTATAACCTCCTCCAGTCCCTACAACCCTCTCTATCTCTGTAACCTCCTCCAGTTTCCCACAACCCTCTCTATCTCTGTAACCTCCTCCATCCCGTACAAACCTCCCTATCTCTGTAACCGCCTCCAGCCCGACAACCCTCCCTATCTCTGCAACGTCCTCTGGTCCCTACAACCCACCCTATCTCTGTAACGTCCTCCGGTCCCTAAACCCCTCCTTATCTCTGTAACCTCCTCCAGGCCCCTACAACCCTCCCTATCTCTGTAAATTCCTCCAGCCTCTACAACCCTCCCTATTTCTGTAACCTCCTCCAGCCCCTTCACCCTTCCCTATCTCTGTAATCTCCTCCAGCCCCTACAACCCGCCCTATCTCTGTAACCTCCTCCAGCCCCTATGTCCCTCCCTATCTCTGTAACCTCCTCCAGCCCCTAAACCCCTCCCTATCTCTGTAACCTCCTCCGGTCCCTACACCCCTCCCTGTCTCTGTAACCTCCTCCGACCCCAACAACCCTCCATATCTCTGTAACCTCCTCCAGTTCCCCACAACCCTCCCTATCTCTGTAATCTCATTCAGTCCCTAGAACCCTCCCTATCTCTGTAACCTCCTCTGGTCCCTACAATGCTCCCTATCTCTGTGACCTCCTCCAGCCCCTACAACCCTCCCTATCTCTGTAACCTCCTGCAGCCCCTACAACCCTCCCTATTTCTGTAACCTCCTACGACCCTTGGAAATCGCAACACTCCTCCAATTCTTGCCTCTCGAACATCACCCAATTCCCATCGCTCCACTCCAGTCTAACCAGCCTCTCTCCATAGCTGAAACGCTCCCGCCCAGGCAACATCCTGGTGAATCTCCTCTGCACCCCCTCCAGTGCAATCTTGTCCTTCCCATAATGTGGTGGCCAGAATTACGCACAGTGCTCCCGCTGTGACCTCACCAGTGTTTTATACAGCTCCAGCATAACCCATCTGGCCTTATAGTCTATACCACGGGCTAACATAGGTGCCTTATCGATCACCTTTATCTGGACATTCAGTGCAAGGTCTGCTTTGGTCTTTAGTAATTCCGAGTCTCCTATCGTCCATTTTAATTCCCTTACTTTCTCTCCAAGGCTTCCTGGCTACGAATGTAGCCGTGAGAGAGGGGGGCAGACAGTTCAGTCAGGGGACCCCTCCCGCCATCGCCCGCTGCCTGGGTCTGTCCATTCCCTCCTGGGCAGAGGAACAGATGGTGCTCTCCGGGAGGCTGATGGATAAAGTGATCGACAAGGTCGCTACGGAAATGTTAGGCCTGAATTGCAGCCTGAGGCCTGTCCTGTTCCGGATGTTTGGGGAAATCAGGGAGAGCCCAGCCCCATAGAGGAGTGTGAGGTCGGCTGTCTCACCGCTAGGCCCGAATTGCAGCCTGAGGCCTTTCCTGGTTCGGATGTTTGGGGAAATCAGGGAGGGCCCAGCCTCTCAGAGAACTGTGAGGCCAGCTGTCCCACCGCTAGGCCCAAAATGCAGCCTGAGACCTTTCCTGGTTTGGGTGTTTGGGGAAATCAGGGAGGGACCAGCCCCACAGAGGACAGTGAGGTCGGCTATCTCGCTGCTAGGCCCGAAATGCAGTCTGAGGCCTTTCCTGGTTTGGATGTTTGGGGAGTCAGGAAGGGCCCAGCCCCACAAAGGACTGTGAGGTTGGCTGTCTCCATGCTAGGCCCGAAATGCAGCCTTGGCATCGCTCGTGTTTCTCCAAGGTGCAGGGTAATGCACGTTGAGCGAGTATATGCCTGAGTAATTAAATTTTCAACGATGAATTGAAAGTGGTGACAGGAATTTGGCTTCTCCCTCTATTGGCGAGGCAGTGGAGTGTTCTGTCTGGACAGAGTCTGGGAATGAAAGTGCCACCAGGGGAAACCACAACACTGCCAGCATGAATTACAATGCCTGGCGCCTGACATTCTCTCCCACAGCTCTCCTTCATTCGAAGCTCAACATCACACTCAGAAAACACTCTCAATCAGTGTCCGCCAAGGTATGCACGCCCGTCACTGGTCAAGGTGATGGAAGGCACAGGGAAATTATTCCAGAACGATAGTGCATGCACTCAAAACAGGGATATTTTGCAATGGGTGTGAATGGGCAGGGCCTTTGGGTCCATTGGGATTGTGTACAGTGGGAGTGAACGGGAAGGGGTTTGGGTCCATTGGGATTGTGTACATGGGAGTGAACGGGAAGGGGTTTGGGTCCATTGGGATTGTGTACAGTGGGAGTGAACGGGAAGGGTTTTGGGTCCATTGGGATTGTGTACAGTGGGAGTGAACGGGAAGGTGTTTGAGTCCATTGGGATTGAGTACAGTGGGAGTGAACGGGAAGGGGTTTGGAGTCCATTGAGATTGTGTACAGTGGGAGTGAACGGGAAGGAGTTTGGGTCCATTGGGATTGTGATCAGTGGGAGTGAATGGGAAGGGGTTTGGGTCCATTGGGATTGTGTACAGTGGGAGTGAACGGGAAGGGGTTTAGCTCCATTGGGATTGTGTACAGTGGGAGTGAACGGGAAGGGGTTTGGGTCCTTTGGGATTGTGTACAGTGGGAGTGAACGGGAAGGGGTTTGGGTCCATTGGGATTGTGTAGAGTGGGAGTGAACGGGAAGGGGTTTGGGTCCATTGGGATTGTGCACAGTGGGAGTGAACGGGAAGGGGTTTGAGTCCATCGGGATTGTGTACAATGGGAGTGAACGGGAAGGGGTTTGGGTCCATTGGGATTGTGTACAGTGGGAGCAAACGGGAAGGGGTTTGGAGTCCATTGGGATTGTGTACAGTGGGAGTGAACGGGAAGGGGTTTGGGTCCATTGGGATTGAGTACAGTGGGAGTGAATGGGAAGGAGTTTGGGTCCATTGGGATTGTGTACAATGGGAGTGAACGGGAAGGGGTTTGGGTCCATTGGGATTGTGAACAGTGGGAGTGAACGGGAAGGGGTTTGGGTCCATTGGCATTGTGTACAGTGGGAGTGAACGGGAAGGGGTTTAGGTCCATTGGGATTGTGAACAGTGGGAGTGAACGGGAAGGGGTTTGGGTCCATTGAGATTGAGTACAGTGGGAGTGAACAGGAAGGAGTTTGGGTCCATTGGGATTGTGTACAGTGGGAGTGAACGGGAAGGGGTTTGGGTCCATTGGGATTGTGTACAGTGGGAGTGAACGGGAAGGGGTTTGGGTCCATTGGGATTGTGTACAGTGGGAGTGAACGGGAAGGGGTTTGGGTCCATTGGGATTGTGTACAGTGGGAGTGAACGGGAAGGGGTTTGGGTCCATTGGGATTGTGTACAGTGGGAGTGAACGGGAAGGGGCTTGGGTCCATTGGGATTGTGTACAGTGGGAGTGAACGGGAAGGGGTTTGGGTCCATTTGGAATGTGTACAGTGGGAGTGAGTGGGAAGGGTTTTGGTCCATCGGGGATTAGGGGAGATAAAGGGGGTGGGAAGTATTTCAATGTGACCAGAAACACCATCATTCAGCAGATGGGCTGAATGGCCTGATGTGTGTGGTATATATGCACGGTCGCACAGTGGATAGCACTGTTGCTTCACAGCGCCAGGGTCCCAGGTTCGATTCCGGCTTGGGTCACTGTCTGTGCGGAGTCTGCACGTCCTCCCCGTGTGTGCGTGGGTTTCCTCCGGGTGCTCCGGTTTCCTCCCACAGTCCAAAGACGTACTTGTTGGGTGAATTGGACATTCTGAATTCTCCCTCCGTGTACCCGAACAGGTGCCGGAGTGTGGTGACTGGGGGCTTTTCACAGTAACTTCATTGTAGTGTTAATGTAAGCCTACTTGTGACAATAATAAAGATTATTATATTAGATTGTCGAGGGATGAAAGGGTTAACTAATTTCTCTTCACCGCGTCGCTGTCGACCAGACATTCCTGTGTGATCCAGACTGTGGAGATTGATGATGAGCATCAGTTACATTCAAATAAAGATATTTCTTTACAACTGACAGCATTAAACTATTCTGCCCCACTTCTTAAATATACTGGAGTATCTCATCTCCTTCTGTTCTATGTCAGAACCATGCATTGTTCAACAAATTTCCTCCAAGTCGAATAAACAGTCCCTGTGAAAACACAGATGAGTTTAGTCCTCCTGACTAGCTGACTTTATCTTTCACTGTTATTTGCGTGAGATTTCCGGTGTGAGTTATGCATCGCTGTTCGTTACGACCGGCTAGTTACACAGACATGGTAAACGTGGAATGTGAATCATTCCCTTGTATCGCTGGGTTTGATGTGCCAGATTCCGAGACACAGTCTCTCTCTCACACTCTCTCTCTCACTCTCACACCCTCTCTCTCACTCTCTCTCTATCACACTCTCTCAAACCCTCTCTCTCTCACACTCACACACTGTCTCTCTCTCACACTCTCTCTCACACTGTCTCTCTCACTCCCTCTCTCTCACTCTCTCTCTCTCACACTGTCTCTCTCACACTCTCTCTCTCACACACACTCTCTCTCACACACTCTCTCTCTCACACACACTCTCTCTCTCTCTCTCACACACTCTCTCACACACTCCCTCTCACACACACTCTCTCACACACTCCCTCTCACACACACTCCCTCTCTCACACACACACACACTGTCTCTCTCACACACTCTCTCTCTCACACACACACTCTCTCTCACACACACACACACACACTGTCTCTCTCACACACTGTCTCTCTCACACACTCACACAACCTCAATAAACCCCACTCACTAACTACCTATATCTGAAATCTTTAACCTGATCCCCCCCCCGCCCCCAACGCTCCTTATACCTTCAGTCAATGGGACCATTTTCCCTTTCACTCCCTTATCATAGAACATGCAGTGCAGAAGGAGGCCATTCAGCCCATCGAGTCTGCACCGACCCACTTAAGCTCTCACTTCCACCATATTCCCGTGACCCTATAATCCCTCCTAACCTTTTTGGACACTAAGGGCAATTTATCATGGCCAATACACCTCACCTGCACGTCTTTGGACTGTGGGAGGAAACCGGAGCACCCGGAGGAAACCCACGCAGACCCGGGGAGGATGTGCAGACTCCGCACAGACAGTGACCCAGCGGGGAATTGAACCCGGGACCCTGGAGCTGTGAAGCCACAGTACTAACCACTGAGCTGCCCACTCCTGTCACCATCCTGGACGCCTGTAACATAGCTCCCTCCGATCTCCTTCAGTAAAGCTCCCTCTACACTGTCCCCAACAAACACTCCCAGGACAGGTACAGCACAAGGTTAGATACAGAGTAAAGCTCCCTCTACACTGTCCCCGTCAAACACTCCCAGGGCAGGTACAGCACGGGGTTAGATACAGAGTAAAGCTCCCTCTACATTGTCCCCATCAAACACTCCCAGGACAGGTACAGCACGGGGTTAGATACAGAGTAAAGCTCCCTCTACATTGTCCCCATCAAACACTCCCAGGACAGGTACAGCACGGGGTTAGATACAGAGTAAAGCTCCCTCTACACTGTCCCCATCAAACACTCCCAGGACAGGTACAGCACGGGGTTAGATACAGAGTAAAGCTCCCTCTACATTGTCCCCATCAAACACTCCCAGGACAGGTACAGCACGGGGTTAGATACAGAGTAAAGCTCCCGCTACACTGTCCCCATCAAACACGCCCAGGACAGGTACAGCACGGGGTTAGATACAGAGTAAAGCTCCCTCTACACTGTCCCCGTCAAACACTCCCAGGGCAGGTACAGCATGGGGTTAGATACAGAGTAAAGCTCCCTCTACACTGTCCCCATCAAACACTCCCAGGACAGGTACTGCACGGGGTTAGATACAGAGTAAAGCTCCCTCTACACTGTCCCCATCAAACACTCCCAGGAAAGGTACAGCACGGGGTTAGATACAGAGTAAATCTCCCTCTACACTGTCCCCATCAAACACTCCCAGGACAGGTACAGCATGGGGTTAGATACAGAGTAAAGCTCCCTCTACACTGTCCCCATCAAACACTCCCAGGACAGGTACAGCACGGGGTTAGATACAGAGTAAAGCTCCCGCTACACTGTCCTCATCAAACACTCCCAGGACAGGTACAGCACGGGGTTAGATACAGAGTAAAGCTCCCTCTACACAGTCCTCATCAAACACTCCTAGGACAGGTACAGCACGGGGTTAGATACAGAGTAAAGCTCCCTCCACACTGTCCCCATCAAACACTCCCAGGACAGGTACAGCACGGGGTTAGATACAGAGTAAAGCTCCCTCTACACTGTCCCCATCAAACACTCCCAGGACAGGTACAGCACAGGGTTAGATACAGAGTAAAGCTCCCACTACACTGTCCCCATCAAACTCTCCCAGGACAGATACAGCACGGGGTTAGATACAGAGTAAAGCTGCCTCTACACTGTCCCCATCAAAAACTCCCAGGACAGATACAGCACGGGGTTAGATACAGAGTAAAGCTCCCTCTACACTGTCCCCATCAAGCACTCCCAGGACAGGTACAGCACGGGGTTAGATACAGAGTAAAGCTCCCTCCATACTGTCCCCATCAAACACTCCCAGGACAGGTACAGCACGGGGTTAGATACAGAGTAAATCTCCCTCTACACTGTCCCCATCAAACACTCCCAGGACAGGTACAGCACGGGGTTAGATACAGAGTAAAGCTCCCTCTGCACTGTCCCCATCAAACACTCCCAGGACAGGTACAGCACAGGGTTAGATACAGAGTAAAGCTCCCACTACACTGTCCCCATCAAACTCTCCCAGGACAGATACAGCACAGGGTTAGATACAGAGTAAAGCTCCCTCTGCACTGTCCGCATCTCAAACACTCACAGGACATGTACAGCACGGGGTTCGATACAGAGTAAAGCTCCCTCTACACTGTCCCCATCAAACACTCCCAGGACAGGTACAGCACGGGGTTAGATACAGATTAAAGCTCCCTCTACACTGTCCCCATCAAACACTCCCGGTACAGGTACAGCACAGGGTTAGATACAAGTAAAGCTCCCTCTACACTGTCCCCATCAAACACTCTCAGGGCAGGTACAGCCCTGCTCTGAGAGCAGTCACTCTGATGAAGTCGGACAGACTATGAATCCTGTGCCATTTATTCTGGAACGCAGAGAGAGGGGTGTCAGGGATTGACGGACGAGGGTCACTGTGGTGAGGGACGGCGGTCATGCCCTCTGTCCCCGGCTGGCCGGATGATCTCCGACCTCACGTGCATTCCACCGGCTGACCCCTGACCTCCTCCTGACCTTCCCCCCCCCCTCCGCACTTTCCTGCGGGCCCACATCTGGCTTTGGTTTAATTGCCTGGGCCGGGAGGTGGCTCCACATAGCTGTGTCTCTCTGGGCTGAGTGTGTGAGTGCGAGACTGTGCGCGGTCCTCGTGGAGGGGTGGCTCCAGGAGGTGGGCAGGACTGCCAGCGCCTGATTGGCCGGTGCTTGACGAGTACTCGAGATATAAGGAGGCAACAGGGAAGCGATGGGCTGATTATTTGCCCCCGAGATCCCCCCCCCGCACCTCCCACCCCCACTGACTGGACGCCCGCTCCCCTCTGCGACCATGTTGCGCTCATCGTGGACTTTGTGCGGCCTCTTGCTGTGTCTGATCGAGCCGAGCCTGCAGAAAGGTGAGCGTGTTTAGCGAGGGAGGGTGAGGGGGGTGGGGAGTAGGGCGAGAGGGAGGGGAAAAGGGGGGTTGGTGAGGGGATGCCGTTCTACCACTGTGGCTTCACAGCGCCAGGGTCCCGTGTTCGATTCCCCGCTGGGTCCCTGTCTGTGCGGAGTCTGCACGTCCTCCCCGTGTCTGCGTGGGGTTTCCTCCGGGCGGCCCGGTTTCCTCCCACAAGTCCCGAAAGACGTGCTGTTGGGTGAATTGGACATTCTGAATTCTCCATCTGTGTACCCGAACAGGCGCCGAATGTGGCGACTAGGGGCTTTTCACAGTAACTTCATTGCAGTGGTAATGGAAACCTACTTGTGACAATAAAGGTTATTTTGTCTTTTTCTTCCATCGGGCTCTCTCTGTCTCTCACTCTCTCTCTCTCTCTCTCTCTCTCTCTGTCTCTCTCTCTCTCTCTCTGTCTCTCTCTCTCTCTCTGTCTCTCTCTCTCTCTGTCTCTCTCTCTCTCTCTCCCTCTGTCTCTCACTCTCTCTGTCTCTCTCTCTCTCTCTCTGTCTCTCTCTCTCTCTCTGTCTCTCTCTCTCTCTGTCTCTCTCTCTCTCTCTCTCCCTCTGTCTCTCACTCTCTCTGTCTCTCTCTCTCTCTCTGTCTCTCTCTCTCTCTGTCTCTGTCTCTCTCTCTCTCTCTGCGTCTCTCTCTCTGTCTCTCTCTCTCTCTGTCTCTCACTCTCTCTCTCTCTCTCGCAATAGGAATTCGAAAGCACTTAACTCGCTCGAGTATCTCTGGGTCTTGTCCCATCACTTCATTCTACCTGAGCTTTGGCCAGGGGAACGTGGCCACGGCGGACGCCTGCTTCCACGCCGATGTTTAGACTTTCTTCCTGTCTCTTTCTCTTTCGCTCTGTCTCTCTGTCTCTCTCTCTGTCTCTCTCTCTCTGTCTCTGTCTCTTTGTCTCTCTGTCTCTCTCCCTCTGTCGCTATCTCTCTCTCTCTCTCTCTTTCTCTGTCTCTCTCTCTCTCTCGCTCTGTCTCTCTCCATCGCTTGCTCTGTCTGTCTCCCTGTCTGTCTCTCTGTCTCTCTGTCTCTCTCTCTCTCTCTCTCGCTCTGTCTCTCTCTGTCTCACTCTATCTGTCTCTCTCCACTCTCTCTCTGCCTCCCTCTCCCACTCTGTCTCGCTATGTTCCTGGCTCTCTCGTTCTGTCTCTCTGCCTCTCTCTGTCTCTCTCTATTTCTCTATCTCTGTCTCTCTCTATGTCTTTCTCTCACTCTGTCTCTCTCTCCCTGATACTCTCTCTCTCTCTCTGTCGCTCTATCTCTCTCTCTCTCGCTCTGTCTCTCTCTCTCTCTCTCCCACTGTCTTGCTCGCTCTGTCTGTTTCGCTGTCTCTCTCGTTCTGTCTGTCTCTCTCTCTCTGTCCAACAGGCTTCTGTAGCTGTGTGGGAAGGAGTTGTGTGACTGGGATATGAGGAGGGAACAGTTTGACAGAATATGTGTGGAGAACGCAAGATTGTGAGCTCCATGGAGGTCAGAGTGAGGGAGCAAAATGGGACAGTCAGAGGAAGGGCTGACAGTGGGAATAGAGAGATGGAGGGAACAGGGAGAGAGGGAGGAAATGGAGAGAGGCAGAGAGAGAGCATGGAGAGAGTGTGTGTGTGAGAGAGAGAGAGGATGGACAGAGGGTGTGTGAGAGAGAGAGAGAGAGGATGTACAGGGTGTGTGAGAGAGAGAGAGGATGGACAGAGGGTGTGTGAGAGAGAGAGAGAGGATGTACAGGGTGTGTGAGAGAGAGAGAGGATGGACAGAGTGTGTGAGAGAGAGAGAGAGAGGATGGACAGGGTGTGTGTGAGAGAGAGAGAGAGGATGTACAGGGTGTGTGAGAGAGAGAGAGGATGAACAGAATGTGTGAGAGAGAGAGAGAGAGGATGGAAAGAGTGTGTGTGATAAGAGAGAGAGAGAGGGGATGGACAGGGTGTGTGTGAGAGAGAGAGAGAGGATGGACAGGGTGTGTGAGAGAGAGAGAGAGAGGATGGACAGAGTGTTTGTGATAGAGAGAGAGAGAATGGACTGAGTGTGTGTGTGAGAGAGAGAGGATGGACAGAGTGTGTGTGTGTGTGAGAGAGAGAGAGAGAGGATGGACAGAGTGTGTCTGTGAGAGAGAGAGAGGATGGACAGAGTGTGTGTCTGTGAGAGAGAGAGAGAGGATGGACAGAGTGTGTGTGTGTGAGAGAGAGAGGATGGACAGGGTGTGTGTGAGAGAGAGAGAGAGAGAGAATGGATATTGTGCATGTGAGAGAGAGAGAGAGAGAGGATGGACAGAGTGTGTGTGTGAGAGAGAGACGATGGACAGAGTGTGTGTGAGAGAGAGAGGATGGACAGAGTGTGTGAGAGAGAGAGAGAGAGAGAATGGATATTGTGCATGTGAGAGAGAGAGAGAGAGAGGATGGACAGAGTGTGTGTGAGAGAGAGAGGATGGACAGAGTGTGTGAGAGAGAGAGAGAGACAGAATGGATATTGTGCATGTGAGAGAGAGAGAGAGAGACGATGGACAGAGTGTGTGTGAGAGAGAGAGACGATGGACAGAGTGTGTGTGAGAGAGAGAGGATGGACAGAGTGTGTGAGAGAGAGAGAGAGAGAGAATGGATATTGTGCATGTGAGAGAGAGAGAGAGAGAGGATGGACAGAGTGTGTGTGTGTGAGAGCGAGAAGGATGGACAGGGTGTTTGAGGGAGAGAGAGAATGAACAGAATGTGTGAGAGAGAGAGAGAGGATGGATAGGGTGTGTGAGAGAGAGAGAGAGAGGATGGACAGAGTGTGTGTGTGAGAGAGAGAGATGATAGACAGAGTGTGTGTGTGAGAGAGAGAGAGGATGTACAGGGTGTGTGAGGGAGAGAGAGAATGAACAGAATGTGTGTGAGAGAGAGAGACGATGGATAGGGTGTGTGAGAGAGAGAGAGAGAGGATGGACAGAGTGTGTGTGTGAGAGAGAGAGATGATGGACAGAGTGTGTGTGTGAGAGACAGAGAGAGGATGGACAGAGTGTTTGTGTGTGAGAGAGAGAGGATGGACAGAGTGTGAGAGACTGACAGTGAGAGAGAGAGAGAGGGGATGGACAGAGTGTGTGTGTGTGTGTGTGAGAGAGAGAGAGAGAGAGGATGGTCTGGGTGTGTGTGTGAGAGAGAGAGGATGGACAGAGTGTGTGTGAGAAAGAGAGAGAATGGACAGAGTGTGTGTGTGAGAGAGAGAGGGGATGGACACAGTGTGTGTGTGAGAGAGCGAGAGGATGGACAGAGTGTGTGTGTGTGTGTGAGAGACAGAAAGAGAGGATGGACAGAGTGTGTGTGTGTGAGAGAGAGAGAGGATGGACAGGATGTGTGTGAGAGAGAGAGAGGATGGACAGAGTGTGTGTGAGAGAGAGAGAGGATGGACAGAGTGAGTGTGAGAGAGAGAGAGGATGGACAGAGTGTGTGTGAGAGAGAGAATGGACAGGGTGTATGTGTGAGAGAGAGAGAGAGAGTGGATGGACAGAGTGTGTGTGAAAGAGAGAGAGGATGGACAGTGTGTGTCAGAGAGAGAGAGGATGGACAGAGTGTGTGTGTGAGAGAGAGAGAGAATGGACATGGTAATGTGTGAGAGAGAGAGAGAGAGAGTGGATGGACAGGGTGTGTGTGATAGAGAGAGAGAGAGAGGATGGACAGAGTGTGAAGGAGAGAGAGAGAGAGGATGGACAGAGCGTGTGTGAGAGAGAGAGAGGATGGACAGAGTGCGTGTGAGAGAGAGAGAGAGAGGATGTACAGGGTGTGTGAGAGAGAGAGAGGATGGACAGGGCGTGTGTGAGAGAGAGAGAGAGAGGATGGACAGGGTGTGTGTGAGAGAGAGAGAGAGGATGGACAGAGTGTGTGTGAGAGAGAGAGAGAGAGGATGGACAGGGTGTGTGAGATAGAGAGAGAGAGGAAGGATGGACAGAGTGTGTGTGAGAGAGAGAGAGAGAGGATGGACAGAGTGTGTGAGAGAGAGAGAGAGGGGAGATGGACAGAGTGTGTGTGTGAGAGAGAGAGAGAGGATGTACAGGGTGTGTGAGAGAGAGAGAGGATGAACAGAATGTGTGTGAGAGAGAGAGAGAGAGGATGGACAGAGTGTGTGTGATAGAGAGAGAGAGAGAAGATGGACAGAGTGTGTGAGAGAGAGAGAGAGGGGGGATGGACAGAGTGTGTGTGTGAGAGAGAGAGAGAGAGAGGATGGACAGGGTGTGTGAGAGAGAGAGAGAGAGAGGATGGACAGGGTGTGAGAGAGAGAGAGAGAGGATGGACAGAGTGTGAAGGAGAGAGAGAGAGGATGGACAGAGTGTGTGTGTGAGAGAGAGAGAGAGGATGGACAGAGTGTGTGTGTGAGAGAGAGAGAGAGGATGGACAGAGTGTGTGTGTGAGAGAGAGAGAGGATGGACAGAGTGTGCGTGAGAGAGAGAGAGAGGATGGACAGAGTGTGTGTGTGAGAGAGAGAGGATGGACCGAGTGTGTGTGATAGAGAGAGAGAGAGAGGATGGACTGAGTGTGAAGGAGAGAGAGAGAGAGAGAGGATGGGCAGGGTGTGAGAGAGAGAGAAAGAGAGAGGATGGACAAAGTGTGTCTGTGAGAGAGAGAGAGGATGGACAGAGTGTGTGTGTGAGAGAGAGCGAGAGGATGGACAGAGTGTGTGTGTGAGAGAGAGAGAGAGGATGGACAGAGTGTGTGTGAGAGAGAGAGAGGGAGAGAGAGGGGATGTACAGGGTGTGTGAGAGAGAGAGAGGGAGAGAGAGAGGATGTACAGGGTGTGTGAGAGAGAGAGAGGATGAACAGAATGTGTGAGAAAGAGAGAGAAAGAGAGAGAGAGAGAATGGACAGAGTGTGTGAGATTGAGAGAGAGAGAGAGGATGGACAGAGTGTGAAGGAGAGAGAGAGAGGATGGACAGAGTGTGTGTGAGAGAGAGAGAGGATGGACAGAGTGTGTGTGAGAGAGAGAGAGAGGATGGACTGAGTGTGTGTGTGAGAGAGAGAGGATGGACCGAGTGTGTGTGATAGAGAGAGAGAGAGAGAGGATGGACTGAGTGTGAAGGAGAGAGAGAGAGAGAGGATGGGCAGGGTGTGAGAGAGAGAGAAAGAGAGAGGATGGACAGAGTGTGTCCGTGAGAGAGAGAGAGGATGGACAGAGTGTGTGTGTGAGAGAGAGCGAGAGGATGGACAGAGTGTGTGTGAGAGAGAGAGAGAGGATGGACAGAGTGTGTGTGAGAGAGAGAGGGGGAGAGAGAGAGGATGTACAGGGTGTGTGAGAGAGAGAGAGGATGAACAGAATGTGTGAGAACGAGAGAGAAAGAGAGAGAGAGGATGGACAGAGTGTGTGAGATTGAGAGAGAGAGAGAGGATGGACAGAGTGTGAAGGAGAGAGAGAGAGAGGATGGACAGAGTGTGTGTGAGAGAGAGAGAGGATGGACAGAGTGTGTGTGAGAGAGAGAGAGAGGATGGACAGAGTGTGTGTGAGAGAGAGAGGGGATGGACAGAGTGTGTGTGTGTGTGAGAGAGAGAGAGAGAGAGGATGGACAGAGTGTGTGTGTGTGTTTGTGAGAGAGAGAGAGGATGGACAGAGTGTGTGAGAGAGAGAGAGAGATAGAGAGTATGGACAGAGTGTGTGAGAGAGAGAGAGAGAGAATGGATATGGTGTGTGTGTGAGAGAGAGGGAGAGAGAGAGGATGGACAGGGTGTGTGTGATAGAGAGAGGGAGAAGGATGGACAGAGTGTGTGTGAGAGAGAGAGAGAGGATGGACAGAGTGTGTGTGAGAGAGAGAGAGAGAGAGAGGATGTACAGGGTGTGTGAGAGAGAGAGAGGATGAACAGAATGTGTGAGAAAGAGAGAGAGAGAGAGAGGATGGACAGGGTGTGTGAGAGAGAGAGAGGATGAACAGAATGTGTGAGAAAGAGAGAGAGAGAGAGAGGATGGACCGAGTGTGTGAGAGAGAGAGAGAGAGAGAATGGACATGGTGTGTGTGTGAGAGAGAGGGAGAGAGAGAGAGGATGGACAGGGTGTGTGAGAGAGAGAGAGAGAGAGGATGGACAGAGTGTGTGAGAGAGAGAGAGAGAGAGGATGGACAGAGTGTGTGTGTGAGAGAGAGAGGATGGACAGAATGTGTGTGTGTGAGAGAGAGAGAGGATGGACAGAGTGTGTGAGAGAGAGAGGATGGACAGAGTGTGTGTGTGAGAGAGAGAGAGAGAGGGAGAATGGACAGGGTGTGTGTGTGAGAGAGAGAGAGAGAGGATGGACAGAGTGTGAAGGAGAGAGAGAGAGAGGATGGACAGTGTGTGTGTGTGAGAGAGAGAGGATGGACCGAGTGTGCGTGATAGAGAGAGAGAGAGAGAGGATGGACTGAGTGTGAAGGAGAGAGAGAGAGAGAGGATGGGCAGGGTGTGGGAGAGAGAGAAAGAGAGAGGATGGACAGAGTGTGTCCGTGAGAGAGAGAGAGGATGGACAGAGTGTGTGTGTGAGAGAGAGCGAGAGGATGGACAGAGAGTGTGTGTGAGAGAGAGAGAGAGGATGGACAGAGTGTGTGTGAGAGAGAGAGGGGGAGAGAGAGAGGATGTACAGGGTGTGTGAGAGAGAGAGAGGATGAACAGAATGTGTGAGAAAGAGAGAGAAAGAGAGAGAGAGAGGATGGACAGAGTGTGTGAGATTGAGAGAGAGAGAGAGGATGGACAGAGTGTGAAGGAGAGAGAGAGAGAGGATGGACAGAGTGTGTGTGAGAGAGAGAGAGGATGGACAGAGTGTGTGTGAGAGAGAGAGAGAGGATGGACAGAGTGTGTGTGAGAGAGAGAGGGGATGGACAGAGTGTGTGTGTGTGTGAGAGAGAGAGAGAGAGAGGATGGACAGAGTGTGTGTGTGTGTTTGTGAGAGAGAGAGAGGATGGACAGAAATGTGTGAGTGAGAGAGAGGATGGACAGAGTGTGTGAGAGAGAGAGAGAGATAGAGAGTATGGACAGAGTGTGTGACAGAGAGAGAGAGAGAATGGACATGGTGTGTGTGTGAGAGAGAGGGAGAGAGAGAGAGGATGGACAGGGTGTGTGTGATAGAGAGAGGGAGAAGGATGGACAGAGTGTGTGTGAGAGAGAGAGAGAGGATGGACTGAGTGTGTGTGAGAGAGAGAGAGAATGGACAGAGTGTGTGTGTGAGAGAGAGAGAGAGAGGATGGACAGAGTGTGTGTGAGAGAGAGAGAGAGAGAGAGGATGTACAGGGTGTGTGAGAGAGAGAGAGGATGAACAGAATGTGTGAGAAAGAGAGAGAGAGAGAGAGGATGGACAGAGTGTGTGTGATAGAGAGAGAGAGAGAGAGAGAGGATGTACAGGGTGTGTGAGAGAGAGAGAGGATGAACAGAATGTGTGAGAAAGAGAGAGAGAGAGAGAGGATGGACCGAGTGTGCGAGAGAGAGAGAGAGAGAGAATGGACATGGTGTGTGTGTGAGAGAGAGGGAGAGAGAGAGAGGATGGACAGGGTGTGTGTGATAGAGAGAGGGAGAAGGATGGACAGAGTGTGTGTGAGAGAGAGAGAGAGGATGGACTGAGTGTGTGTGTGAGAGAGAGAGAATGTACAGAGTGTGTGTGTGAGAAAGAGAGAGGATGGACAGAGTGTGTGAGAGAGAGAGAGAGAGAATGGACAGGGTGTGAGAGAGAGAGGATGGACAGAGTGTGTGTGTGTGAGAGAGAGAGAGAGAGGATGGACAGAGTGTGTGTGAGAGAGAGAGAGAGAGAGAGAGGATGTACAGGGTGTGTGAGAGAGAGAGAGGATGAACAGAATGTGTGAGAAAGAGAGAGAGAGAGAGAGGATGGACAGAGTGTGTGTGATAGAGAGAGAGAGAGAGAGAGAGGATGTACAGGGTGTGTGAGAGAGAGAGAGGATGAACAGAATGTGTGAGAAAGAGAGAGAGAGATAGAGGATGGACCGAGTGTATGTGATAGAGAGAGAGAGAGTGAGAGGATGGACAGGGTGTGAGAGAGAGAGAAAGAGAGAGGATGGACAGAATGTGTGTGTGAGAGAGAGAGAGAGGATGGACAGAGTGTGTGTGAGAGAGAGAGGGGATGGACAGAGTGTGTGTGTGTGTGAGAGAGAGAGAGAGAGAGGATGGACAGAGTGTGTGTGTGTGTTTGTGAGAGAGAGAGAGGATGGACAGACTGTGTGAGAGAGAGAGAGAGATAGAGAGTATGGACAGAGTGTGTGAGAGAGAGAGAGAGAGAATGGATATGGTGTGTGTGTGAGAGAGAGGGAGAGAGAGAGGATGGACAGGGTGTGTGTGATAGAGAGAGGGAGAAGGATGGACAGAGTGTGTGTGAGAGAGAGAGAGAGGATGGACAGAGTGTGTGTGAGAGAGAGCGAGAGAGAGAGGATGTACAGGGTGTGTGAGAGAGAGAGAGGATGAACAGAATGTGTGAGAAAGAGAGAGAGAGAGAGAGGATGGACAGGGTGTGTGAGAGAGAGAGAGGATGAACAGAATGTGTGAGAAAGAGAGAGAGAGAGAGAGGATGGACCGAGTGTGTGAGAGAGAGAGAGAGAGAGAATGGACATGGTGTGTGTGTGAGAGAGAGGGAGAGAGAGAGAGGATGGACAGGGTGTGTGAGAGAGAGAGAGAGAGAGGATGGACAGAGTGTGTGAGAGAGAGAGAGAGAGAGGATGGACAGAGTGTGTGTGTGAGAGAGAGAGGATGGACAGAATGTGTGTGTGTGAGAGAGAGAGAGGATGGACAGAGTGTGTGAGAGAGAGAGGATGGACAGAGTGTGTGTGTGAGAGAGAGAGAGAGAGAGAGAATGGACAGGGTGTGTGTGTGAGAGAGAGAGAGAGAGGATGGACAGAGTGTGAAGGAGAGAGAGAGAGGATGGACAGTGTGTGTGTGTGAGAGAGAGAGGATGGACCGAGTGTGCGTGATAGAGAGAGAGAGAGAGAGGATGGACTGAGTGTGAAGGAGAGAGAGAGAGAGAGGATGGGCAGGGTGTGGGAGAGAGAGAAAGAGAGAGGATGGACAGAGTGTGTCCGTGAGAGAGAGAGAGGATGGACAGAGTGTGTGTGTGAGAGAGAGCGAGAGGATGGACAGAGAGTGTGTGTGAGAGAGAGAGAGAGGATGGACAGAGTGTGTGTGAGAGAGAGAGGGGGAGAGAGAGAGGATGTACAGGGTGTGTGAGAGAGAGAGAGGATGAACAGAATGTGTGAGAAAGAGAGAGAAAGAGAGAGAGAGAGGATGGACAGAGTGTGTGAGATTGAGAGAGAGAGAGAGGATGGACAGAGTGTGAAGGAGAGAGAGAGAGAGGATGGACAGAGTGTGTGTGAGAGAGAGAGAGGATGGACAGAGTGTGTGTGAGAGAGAGAGAGAGGATGGACAGAGTGTGTGTGAGAGAGAGAGGGGATGGACAGAGTGTGTGTGTGTGAGAGAGAGAGAGAGAGAGGATGGACAGAGTGTGTGTGTGTGTTTGTGAGAGAGAGAGAGGATGGACAGAAATGTGTGAGTGAGAGAGAGGATGGACAGAGTGTGTGAGAGAGAGAGAGAGATAGAGAGTATGGACAGAGTGTGTGACAGAGAGAGAGAGAGAATGGACATGGTGTGTGTGTGAGAGAGAGGGAGAGAGAGAGAGGATGGACAGGGTGTGTGTGATAGAGAGAGGGAGAAGGATGGACAGAGTGTGTGTGAGGAGAGAGAGAGGATGGACTGAGTGTGTGTGAGAGAGAGAGAGAATGGACAGAGTGTGTGTGTGAGAGAGAGAGAGAGAGGATGGACAGAGTGTGTGTGAGAGAGAGAGAGAGAGAGGATGTACAGGGTGTGTGAGAGAGAGAGAGGATGAACAGAATGTGTGAGAAAGAGAGAGAGAGAGAGAGGATGGACAGAGTGTGTGTGATAGAGAGAGAGAGAGAGAGAGAGGATGTACAGGGTGTGTGAGAGAGAGAGAGGATGAACAGAATGTGTGAGAAAGAGAGAGAGAGAGGATGGACCGAGTGTGCGAGAGAGAGAGAGAGAGAGAATGGACATGGTGTGTGTGTGAGAGAGAGGGAGAGAGAGAGAGGATGGACAGGGTGTGTGTGATAGAGAGAGGGAGAAGGATGGACAGAGTGTGTGTGAGAGAGAGAGAGAGGATGGACTGAGTGTGTGTGTGAGAGAGAGAGAATGTACAGAGTGTGTGTGTGAGAAAGAGAGAGGATGGACAGAGTGTGTGAGAGAGAGAGAGAGAGGATGGACAGGGTGTGAGAGAGAGAGGATGGACAGAGTGTGTGTGTGTGAGAGAGAGAGAGAGAGGATGGACAGAGTGTGTGTGTGAGAGAGAGAGAGAGAGAGAGGATGTACAGGGTGTGTGAGAGAGAGAGAGGATGAACAGAATGTGTGAGAAAGAGAGAGAGAGAGAGAGGATGGACAGAGTGTGTGTGATAGAGAGAGAGAGAGAGAGAGATGATGTACAGGGTGTGTGAGAGAGAGAGAGGATGAACAGAATGTGTGAGAAAGAGAGAGAGAGATAGAGGATGGACCGAGTGTATGTGATAGAGAGAGAGAGAGTGAGAGGATGGACAGGGTGTGAGAGAGAGAGAAAGAGAGAGGATGGACAGAATGTGTGTGTGTGAGAGAGAGAGAGGATGGACAGAATGTGTGTGTGTGAGAGAGAGAGAGGATGGACAGAGTGTGTGTGTGAGAGAGAGAGGATGGATAGAATGTCTGTGAGAGAGAGAGAGGATGGACAGAGTGTGTGTGTGAGAGAGAGAGAGAGGATGGACAGAGTGTGTGTGTGAGAGAGAGAATGAGAGAATGGACAGGGTGTGTACGTGTGAGAGAGAGAGGATGGACAGAGTGTGAGAGAGAGAAAGAGAGAGGATGGACAGAGTGTGTTTGTGAGAGAGAGAGAGGATGGACAGAAATGTGTGTGAGAGAGAGAGGATGGACAGAGTGTCTGTGAGAGAGAGAGGATGGACAGAGTGTGTGTGTGAGAGAGAGAGAGAGGATGGACAGAGTGTGTGTGTGAGAGAGAGAATGAGAGAATGGACAGGGTGTGTGTGTGTGAGAGAAAGAGAGAGAGAGGATGGACAGGGTGTGTGAGAGAGAGAGAGAGAGAGGATGGACAGAGTGTTTGTGTGTGAGAGAGAGATGATGGACAGAGTGTGCGTGTGAGAGAAAGAGAGGATGGACAGAGTGTGAATGAGAGAGAGTGAGAGAGAATGGACAGGGTGTGAGAGAGAGAGAGAGAGAGGATGGACAGAGTGTGTGTGTGAGAAAGAGAGAGGATGGACAGAGTGTGTGAGAGAGAGAGAGAGAGGATGGACAGGGTGTGAGAGAGAGAGAGAGAGAGGATGGACAGAGTGTATGTGTGAGAGAGAGAGAGAGAGGATGGACAGAGTGTGTGTGAGAGAGAGAGAGAGAGAGAGAGGATGTACAGGGTGTGTGAGAGAGAGAGAGGATGAACAGGATGTGTGAGAAAGAGAGAGAGAGAGAGGATGGACAGAGTGTGTGTGATAGAGAGAGAGAGAATGAGAGAGGATGTATAGGGTGTGTGAGAGAGAGAGAGGATGAACAGAATGTGTGAGAAAGAGAGAGAGAGAGAGAGGATGTACCGAGTGTGTGTGATAGAGAGAGAGAGAGCGAGAGGATGGACAGGGTGTGAGAGAGAGAGAGAGAGAGGATGGACAGGGTGTGTGAGAGAGAGAGAGAGAGAGGATGGACAGAGTGTGTGTGTGAGAGAGAGAGGATGGACAGAATGTGTGTGTGAGAGAGAGAGAGAGGATGGACAGAGTGTGTGTGTGAGAGAGAGAGAGAGAGAGAGAATGGACAGTGTGTGTGTGTGAGAGAGAGAGAGAGAGGATGGACAGAGTGTGAAGGAGAGAGAGAGAGGATGGACAGTGTGTGTGTGTGAGAGAGAGAGAGAGGATGGAGTGAGTGTGTGTGAGAGAGAGAGCGAGGGGATAGACAGGGAGTGTGTGAGAGAGAGAGAGAGAGAGGATGGACAGGGTGGGAGAGAGAGAAAGAGAGAGGATGGACAGAGTGTGTTTGTGAGAGAGAGAGAGGATGGACAGAAATGTGTGTGAGAGAGAGAGGATGGACAGAGTGTCTGTGAGAGAGAGAGAGAGAGAGAGGATGGACAGAGTGTGAATGAGAGAGAGTGAGAGAGAATGGACAGGGTGTGAGAGAGAGAGAGAGAGAGGATGGACAGAGTGTGTGTGTGAGAAAGAGAGAGGATGGACAGAGTGTGAGAGAGAGAGAGAGAGAGGATGGACAGGGTGTGAGAGAGAGAGAGAGAGAGGATGGACAGAGTGCATGTGTGAGAGAGAGAGAGAGAGGATGGACAGAGTGTGTGTGAGAGAGAGAGAGAGAGAGAGAGAGGATGTACAGGGTGTGTGAGAGAGAGAGAGGATGAACAGGATGTGTGAGAAAGAGAGAGAGAGAGAGGATGGACAGAGTGTGTGTGATAGAGAGAGAGAGAGAGAGAGGATGTACAGGGTGTGTGAGAGAGAGAGAGGATGAACAGAATGTGTGAGAAAGAGAGAGAGAGAGAGAGGATGAACCGAGTGTGTGTGATAGAGAGAGAGAGAGCGAGAGGATGGACAGGGTGTGAGAGAGAGAGAGCGAGAGGATGGACAGGGTGTGAGAGAGAGAGAGAGAGGATGGACAGGGTGTGTGAGAGAGAGAGAGAGAGAGGATGGACAGAGTGTGTGTGTGAGAGAGAGAGGATGGACAGAATGTGTGTGTGTGAGAGAGAGAGAGGATGGACAGAGTGTGTGTGTGAGAGAGAGAGGATGGACAGAGTGTGTGTGAGAGAGAGAGAGAGAGAGAGAGAATGGACAGGGTGTGTGTGTGAGAGAGAGAGAGAGAGGATGGACAGAGTGTGAAGGAGAGAGAGAGAGGATGGACAGTGTGTGTGTGTGAGAGAGAGAGAGAGGATGGAGTGAGAGTGTGTGAGAGAGAGAGCGAGGGGATAGACAGGGAGTGTGTGAGAGAGAGAGAGAGAGAGGATGGACAGGGTGTGAGAGAGAGAAAGAGAGAGGATGGACAGAGTGTGTTTGTGAGAGAGAGAGAGGATGGACAGAAATGTGTGTGAGAGAGAGAGGATGGACAGAGTGTCTGTGAGAGAGAGAGAGGATGGACAGAGTGTGTGTGTGTGAGAGAGAGAGAGGATGGACAGAGCGTGTGTGTGAGAGAGAGAGGATGGACAGAGTGTGTGTGCGAGAGAGAGAATGAGAGAATGGACAGGGTGTGTGTGTGTGAGAGAGAGAGAGAGAGAGGATGGACAGGGTGTGTGAGAGAGAGAGAGAGAGTGGATGGACAGAGTGTGTGTGTGAGAGAGAGAGGATGGACAGAGTGTGTGTGTGAGAGAGAGAGGATGGACAGAGTGTGAAGGAGAGTGAGAGAGAGAGGATGGACAGAGTGTGTGTGTGTGAGAGAGAGAAAGAGAGAATGGATAGAGTGTGTGTGAGAGAGAGAGAGAGAGAATGGATAGAGTGTGTGTGAGAGAGAGAGAGAGGATGGACAGAGTGTGTGTGTGAGAGTGAGAGGATGGACAGAGTGTGTGTGTGTGAGAGAGAGGATGGACAGAGTGTGTGTGAGAGAGAGGGAGAGAGAGGATGGACAGAGTGTGAAGGAGAGAGAGTGAGAGAGAGGATGGACAGAGTGTGTGTGTGAGAGAGAGAGAGGATGGACAGGGTGTGTGTGTGTGAGAGAGAGGATGGACAGTGTGTGTGTGTGTGTGAGAGAGAGAGAGGATGGACAGAATGTGTGAGAAAGAGAGAGAGAGAGAGAGGATGTACCGAGTGTGTGTGATAGAGAGAGAGAGAGCGAGAGGATGGACAGGGTGTGAGAGAGAGAGAGAGAGAGGATGGACAGGGTGTGTGAGAGAGAGAGAGAGAGGATGGACAGAGTGTGTGTGTGAGAGAGAGAGGATGGACAGAATGTGTGTGTGAGAGAGAGAGAGAGGATGGACAGAGTGTGTGTGTGAGAGAGAGAGAGAGAGAGAGAATGGACAGGGTGTGTGTGTGAGAGAGAGAGAGAGAGGATGGACAGAGTGTGAAGGAGAGAGAGAGAGGATGGACAGTGTGTGTGTGTGAGAGAGAGAGAGAGGATGGAGTGAGTGTGTGTGAGAGAGAGAGCGAGGGGATAGACAGGGAGTGTGTGAGAGAGAGAGAGAGAGAGGATGGACAGGGTGGGAGAGAGAGAAAGAGAGAGGATGGACAGAGTGTGTTTGTGAGAGAGAGAGAGGATGGACAGAAATGTGTGTGAGAGAGAGAGGATGGACAGAGTGTCTGTGAGAGAGAGAGAGAGAGAGAGGATGGACAGAGTGTGAATGAGAGAGAGTGAGAGAGAATGGACAGGGTGTGAGAGAGAGAGAGAGAGAGGATGGACAGAGTGTGTGTGTGAGAAAGAGAGAGGATGGACAGAGTGTGAGAGAGAGAGAGAGAGAGGATGGACAGGGTGTGAGAGAGAGAGAGAGAGGATGGACAGAGTGTATGTGTGAGAGAGAGAGAGAGAGGATGGACAGAGTGTGTGTGAGAGAGAGAGAGAGAGAGAGAGGATGTACAGGGTGTGTGAGAGAGAGAGAGGATGAACAGGATGTGTGAGAAAGAGAGAGAGAGAGAGGATGGACAGAGTGTGTGTGATAGAGAGAGAGAGAGAGAGAGGATGTACAGGGTGTGTGAGAGAGAGAGAGGATGAACAGAATGTGTGAGAAAGAGAGAGAGAGAGAGAGGATGAACCGAGTGTGTGTGATAGAGAGAGAGAGAGCGAGAGGATGGACAGGGTGTGAGAGAGAGAGAGCGAGAGGATGGACAGGGTGTGAGAGAGAGAGAGAGAGGATGGACAGGGTGTGTGAGAGAGAGAGAGAGAGAGGATGGACAGAGTGTGTGTGTGAGAGAGAGAGGATGGACAGAATGTGTGTGTGTGAGAGAGAGAGAGGATGGACAGAGTGTGTGTGTGAGAGAGAGAGGATGGACAGAGTGTGTGTGTGAGAGAGAGAGAGAGAGAGAGAATGGACAGGGTGTGTGTGTGAGAGAGAGAGAGAGAGGATGGACAGAGTGTGAAGGAGAGAGAGAGAGGATGGACAGTGTGTGTGTGTGAGAGAGAGAGAGAGGATGGAGTGAGAGTGTGTGAGAGAGAGAGCGAGGGGATAGACAGGGAGTGTGTGAGAGAGAGAGAGAGAGAGGATGGACAGGGTGTGAGAGAGAGAAAGAGAGAGGATGGACAGAGTGTGTTTGTGAGAGAGAGAGAGGATGGACAGAAATGTGTGTGAGAGAGAGAGGATGGACAGAGTGTCTGTGAGAGAGAGAGAGGATGGACAGAGTGTGTGTGTGTGAGAGAGAGAGAGGATGGACAGAGCGTGTGTGTGAGAGAGAGAGGATGGACAGAGTGTGTGTGCGAGAGAGAGAATGAGAGAA
>NC_092725.1:13397325-13402325 GCF_047496885.1 Scyliorhinus torazame | reverse complement strand
GAGAGGATGGACAGAGTGGTGTGTGTGAGAGAGAGGATGGACAGAGTGTGTGTGAGAGAGAGGGAGAGAGAGGATGGACAGAGTGTGAAGGAGAGAGAGTGAGAGAGAGGATGGACAGAGTGTGTGTGTGTGAGAGAGAGAGAGGATGGACAGAGTGTGTGAGAGAGACAGAGAGAGAGAGAGAGAGAGGATGGACAGAGTGTGTGTGTGTGTGAGAGAGAGAGAATGGACAGAGTGTGAAGGAGAGAGAGAGAGAGTGAGAGGATGGACAGGGTGTGAGACAGGGAGACAGAGAGAATGGACAGCGTGTGTGTGTGAGAGAGAGAGAGAGAGGATGGACAGAGTGTTTGTGTGTGGTAGAGAGAGGATGGACAGAGTGTTTGTGTGTGAGAGAGAGAGGATGGACAGAGTGTGCGTGTGAGAGAAAGAGAGGATGGACAGAGTGTGTGTGTGTGTGAGAGAGAGAAAGAGAGACAGAGAGGATGAACAGAGTGTGTGTGTGAGAGAGAGAGAGAGAATGGATAGAGTGTGTGTGAGAGAGAGAGAGAGAGGATGGACAGAGTGTGTGTGATAGAGAGGGAGAGAGAGGATGGACAGAGTGTGAAGGAGAGAGAGTGAGAGAGTGGATGGACAGAGTGTGTGTGTGAGAGAGAGAGAGGGTGGACAGAGTGTGTGTGTGTGAGAGTGAGAGGATGGACAGAGTGTGTGTGTGTGAGAGAGAGGATGGACAGAGTGTGTGTGAGAGAGAGGGAGAGAGAGGATGGACAGAGTGAAAAGGAGAGAGAGTGAGAGAGAGGATGGACAGAGTGTGTGTGTGTGAGAGAGAGAGGATGGACAGGGTGTGTGTGAGAGAGAGAGAGGATGGACAGAGTGTGTGAGAGAGACAGAGAGAGAGAGAGAGAGAGGATGGACAGAGTGTGTGTGTGTGTGAGAGAGAGAGAATGGACAGAGTGTGAAGGAGAGAGAGAGAGTGAGAGGATGGACAGGGTGTGAGACAGGGAGACAGAGAGAATGGACAGCGTGTGTGTGTGAGAGAGAGAGAGAGAGGATGGACAGAGTGTTTGTGTGTGGTAGAGAGAGGATGGACAGAGTGTTTGTGTGTGAGAGAGAGAGGATGGACAGAGTGTGCGTGTGAGAGAAAGAGAGGATGGACAGAGTGTGTGTGTGTGTGAGAGAGAGAAAGAGAGACAGAGAGGATGAACAGAGTGTGTGTGTGAGAGAGAGAGAGAGAATGGATAGAGTGTGTGTGAGAGAGAGAGAGAGAGGATGGACAGAGTGTGTGTGATAGAGAGGGAGAGAGAGGATGGACAGAGTGTGAAGGAGAGAGAGTGAGAGAGTGGATGGACAGAGTGTGTGTGTGAGAGAGAGAGAGGGTGGACAGAGTGTGTGTGTGAGAGTGAGAGGATGGACAGAGTGTGTGTGTGTGAGAGAGAGGATGGACAGAGTGTGTGTGAGAGAGAGGGAGAGAGAGGATGGACAGAGTGAAAAGGAGAGAGAGTGAGAGAGAGGATGGACAGAGTGTGTGTGTGTGAGAGAGAGAGGATGGACAGGGTGTGTGTGAGAGAGAGAGAGGATGGACAGAGTGTGTGAGAGAGACAGAGAGAGAGAGAGAGAGAGGATGGACAGAGTGTGTGTGTGTGTGAGAGAGAGAGAATGGACAGAGTGTGAAGGAGAGAGAGAGAGTGAGAGGATGGACAGGGTGTGAGACAGGGAGACAGAGAGAATGGACAGCGTGTGTGTGTGAGAGAGAGAGAGAGAGGATGGACAGAGAGTGTGTGTGAGAGAGAGAGGATGGACAGGGTGTGTGTGTGTGTGAGAGAGAGAGAGGATGGACAGAGTGTGTGAGAGAGACAGAGAGAGAGAGAGAGAGAGGATGGACAGAGTGTGTGTGTGTGAGAGAGAGAGAGAATGGACAGAGTGTGAAGGAGAGAGAGAGAGTGAGAGGATGGACAGGGTGTGAGAGAGGGAGACAGAGGGAATGGACAGAGTGTTTGTGTGTGAGAGAGAGAGGATGGACAGAGTGTGCGTGTGAGAGAGAGAGTGAGAGAGAGGATGGACAGAGTGTGTGTGAGAGCGAGAGAGGATGGACAGAGTGTGTGTGTGTGTGTGAGAGAGAGAGAGAGATGTACAGAGTATGAATGAGAGGGAGAGAGAGGATGGACATAGTGTGTGACAGAGAGAGAGAGAGAAGAAGATGGACAGAGTGTGTGTGAGAGAGAGAGGATGGACAGAGTGTGTGTGAGAGAGAGAGAGAGGGTCGACAGAGTGTGTGTGAGAGAGAGAGAGGATGGACAGAGTGTGTGTGTGAGAGAGAGAGAGAGAGGATGGACAGGGTGAGTGAGAGAGAGAGAGAGGATGAACAGAGTGTGTGTGTGAGAGAGGATGGACAGAGTGTGTGTGGGAGAGAGAGAGGATGGACAGAGTGTGTGTGTGAGAGAGAGAGAGGATGGACAGAGTGTGTGAGAGAGAGAGAGAGAGAAAGGATGGACAGGGTGTGTGTGAGATTGAGAGAGAGAGAGAGGATGAACAGAGTGTGAAGGAGAGAGAGAGAGAGGATGGACAGAGTGTGTGTGTGTGAGAGAGAGAGGATGGACAGAGTGTGTTTGTGAGAGAGAGAGAGGATGGACAGAAATGTGTGAGTGAGAGAGAGGATGGACAGTGTGTGTGTGTGAGAGAGAGAGAGAGGATGGAGTGAGTGTGTGTGAGAGAGAGAGCGAGGGGATAGACAGGGAGTGTGTGAGAGAGAGAGAGAGAGAGGATGGACAGGGTGTGAGAGAGAGAAAGAGAGAGGATGGACAGAGTGTGTTTGTGAGAGAGAGAGAGGATGGACAGAAATGTGTGTGAGAGAGAGAGGATGGACAGAGTGTGTGTGTGAGAGAGAGAATGAGAGAATGGACAGGGTGTGTGTGTGTGAGAGAGAGAGAGAGAGAGGATGGACAGGGTGTGTGAGAGAGAGAGAGAGAGAGGATGGACAGAGTGTGTGTGTGAGAGAGAGAGGATGGACAGAGTGTGTGTGTGTGAGAGAGAGAGGATGGACAGAGTGTGTGAGAGCGAGAGAGAGAGGATGGACAGAGTGTGAAGGAGAGTGAGAGAGAGAGGATGGACAGAGTGTGTGTGTGTGAGAGAGAGAAAGAGAGACAGAGAGGATGAACAGAGTGTGTGTGTGAGAGAGAGAGAGAGAATGGATAGAGTGTGTGTGAGAGAGAGAGAGAAAGGATGGACAGAGTGTGTGTGATAGAGAGGGAGAGAGAGGATGGACAGAGTGTGTGTGTGAGAGAGAGAGAGGATGGACAGAGTGTGTGTGTGAGAGTGAGAGGATGGACAGAGTGGTGTGTGTGAGAGAGAGGATGGACAGAGTGTGTGTGAGAGAGAGGGAGAGAGAGGATGGACAGAGTGTGAAGGAGAGAGAGTGAGAGAGAGGATGGACAGAGTGTGTGTGTGTGAGAGAGAGAGGATGGACAGGGTGTGTGTGTGTGAGAGAGAGGATGGACAGAGTGTGTGTGTGTGAGAGAGAGAGAGGATGGACAGTGTGTGAGAGAGACAGAGAGAGAGAGAGAGAGAGGATGGACAGAGTGTGTGTGTGTGTGAGAGAGAGAGAATGGACAGAGTGTGAAGGAGAGAGAGAGAGAGTGAGAGGATGGACAGGGTGTGAGACAGGGAGACAGAGAGAATGGACAGCGTGTGTGTGTGAGAGAGAGAGAGAGAGGATGGACAGAGTGTTTGTGTGTGGTAGAGAGAGGATGGACAGAGTGTTTGTGTGTGAGAGAGAGAGGATGGACAGAGTGTGCGTGTGAGAGAAAGAGAGGATGGACAGAGTGTGTGTGTGTGTGAGAGAGAGAAAGAGAGACAGAGAGGATGAACAGAGTGTGTGTGTGAGAGAGAGAGAGAGAATGGATAGAGTGTGTGTGAGAGAGAGAGAGAGAGGATGGACAGAGTGTGTGTGATAGAGAGGGAGAGAGAGGATGGACAGAGTGTGAAGGAGAGAGAGTGAGAGAGTGGATGGACAGAGTGTGTGTGTGAGAGAGAGAGAGGGTGGACAGAGTGTGTGTGTGTGAGAGTGAGAGGATGGACAGAGTGTGTGTGTGTGAGAGAGAGGATGGACAGAGTGTGTGTGAGAGAGAGGGAGAGAGAGGATGGACAGAGTGAAAAGGAGAGAGAGTGAGAGAGAGGATGGACAGAGTGTGTGTGTGTGAGAGAGAGAGGATGGACAGGGTGTGTGTGAGAGAGAGAGAGGATGGACAGAGTGTGTGAGAGAGACAGAGAGAGAGAGAGAGAGAGGATGGACAGAGTGTGTGTGTGTGTGAGAGAGAGAGAATGGACAGAGTGTGAAGGAGAGAGAGAGAGTGAGAGGATGGACAGGGTGTGAGACAGGGAGACAGAGAGAATGGACAGCGTGTGTGTGTGAGAGAGAGAGAGAGAGGATGGACAGAGTGTTTGTGTGTGGTAGAGAGAGGATGGACAGAGTGTTTGTGTGTGAGAGAGAGAGGATGGACAGAGTGTGCGTGTGAGAGAAAGAGAGGATGGACAGAGTGTGTGTGTGTGTGAGAGAGAGAAAGAGAGACAGAGAGGATGAACAGAGTGTGTGTGTGAGAGAGAGAGAGAGAATGGATAGAGTGTGTGTGAGAGAGAGAGAGAGAGGATGGACAGAGTGTGTGTGATAGAGAGGGAGAGAGAGGATGGACAGAGTGTGAAGGAGAGAGAGTGAGAGAGTGGATGGACAGAGTGTGTGTGTGAGAGAGAGAGAGGGTGGACAGAGTGTGTGTGTGAGAGTGAGAGGATGGACAGAGTGTGTGTGTGTGAGAGAGAGGATGGACAGAGTGTGTGTGAGAGAGAGGGAGAGAGAGGATGGACAGAGTGAAAAGGAGAGAGAGTGAGAGAGAGGATGGACAGAGTGTGTGTGTGTGAGAGAGAGAGGATGGACAGGGTGTGTGTGAGAGAGAGAGAGGATGGACAGAGTGTGTGAGAGAGACAGAGAGAGAGAGAGAGAGAGGATGGACAGA